>NC_091299.1:50554522-50564522 GCF_038502225.1 Cherax quadricarinatus | reverse complement strand
GTTGGGTACATGAATAACAGTCAGTGAAAGGGCTGAAGGAAGGGAAGGAGAAAAGACCCTGCAGAGGTTCTATCAGGCCTCCAGCAGTCCCAGAACGCTTAAGGAAAGCAGCAATGGAAATGTTTAAATTGGACCCAGAGATATAGAGAAAAATTATGTGGGAAAAGGAGAGGGAAAGGTTAAGTTTTATTCATGGGCTTCAGGTCGAAATTACGACATACAAAAAATACAAAAAGGGCAACAGGGGGAGAAGGAAGAGATTAAAAATAATATCTAAGAAACTGGAAAAGAGGGCAAATTTTAATACGGGAATATTCAAGTGGAAAAAATGGTTCAGACTGATTTTCAATATATAAACGGTACAAAAGAAGATCCTGCAGCAGAAACCATTGCTAAAGAATTCATCAAAATAAAAGCAGGTGTACTTCAACAGCAACAGAACACACAAAATATTGATTGACTCTGAGATAGAGGATCCTAAAACACAAACGGCAGAAAAGGGAGACAAGGCAAAGAAACCCAGACTTGGGAGAAACAGCAAACACAACCAACTGCAGAACCACCAACAGAACAACCTCATCCTCCACCCCTTACTGCAAAGAAACACAATAACCAAAAACAAAGCCACTCCTTCACATCAGCCTCTCACAGTATCTTGCCTGGTCTCACACTTCCCCAGCCCAACAAACCCCCAGAATATTGAAAAAGAAGCAGAAGGTATTGTGCAGATACACAGACAGAATAATAAATAAGTGAGAGTGGCACTAGAGAGTCATGGAGGCATTAGCAGGCATCATATTACTCATGGCAACAAAGCTCATGGGGATAGCAGATGTGATCTTTGCAACTGGATATCAGATCGTGAGGAAAGATAGAGTGAACAGAGGCAGAGGATTTGCGCTGTTTATCAAAAACCAGTGGAATTTAGAGGAGCTGAGAGGAATGGACAGAGGGAAAGCAAGGGACTACATTGTAGGATCACTTTAGACTGAGGGTCCCAATGTGGTGATTGAAGTGATATACAACCCGCCACAGAATAGCAGGGGGCCGAAACAAAGGCACAATGAGAGCAACAGATCCATGGTGGACACACTAGCTGAGATGGCCAGAAGGCCCCCAGTGGGTAGGGCAAAATTACTAGTTGTGAGTCATTTAAATCACAAGGAGATTAACTGGGTAAACCTGGAGCCACATATGGAACAAGAAACGTGGAAGGCTAAGATGATGGAGGTGAAATTTGAAATCCTCATGCATTAACACGTTAAGGACACTACCATAGTTAGGAGAGGACAAAGCAGCAAGGATGTACTTCAGTGGTACATACATTGTGGATATCACATATGAAATGCCCCTCAGAGCCAGTAACCACGTGGTCATGAGCTTCGAATACATTGTAGAGCTAACAATGGAAATCAAATCACCACGAGAAGGTCGGGATAAGCCAAAAAAGAGGGGACTATACAGGCATGTGTCAATACCTGCATGAGGGGCGGTAGGAAAGAGGACTGGTAGGAAAGATAGTGAAGGACCTCTGAGTGCAGGAAGGCACAGAAGTTTATACCCAAGAACAACAGAAACAAAGGGTAGACCAGAACGAGGCCTTGGTTCACCCGAAGGTGTGGAGAGTCAGAAACTAAGTGTGCTAAAGCATGGAAAAAGTATAGAAAATAAAGTACCCAAAAAAATTAGATGAGCCAAAGAGTCACAAACATATATTCATGGATAAGGAAGGAGGCTCAGCGGCAACACGAGAATGACATAGCATCGGAAATCAGGCTCAGGAAGGAGTTCACAGAAAATGACTAAGAAGAATGAGAGGTGCTAAACAAGAGACTGCGCGATGTATTTTCAGGGGAGACAGAAAGGTTTCCAGTAAACCGAGATGGCAGGGTACACCAACAAATGCTGGACACACCACACACAACCGAGGAAGTGAAGAGATTGCTAAGCAAACAAGATACCTCAAATGCGATGGGCCCAGACATCTCTCCCTGGGTCCTGAGAGAAGCGAACAAAAATTTTAAACACATCTGTGGTAATAGGCAAATACCTGAGGTGTGACAGACAGCAAATGTAATCCCAATTTTTAGAAAATGAGCTAGACAGGTAGCATTAAACTACAGATCAGTGTCACTGACATGTACAGTATGAAAGATTAGAAGAGTAGTGGAACACCTAGAGGGGAATGAGCTTATACACGATAACCAGCACGGATTCAGTTAGGGGAAGTCCTGTGTCACAAACCTACTGGAATTTCATGATAAGACAACAGAAGTAAACAGGAGAGAGCCCCTCTCTCTCTGTCTCTGTCTCTGTCTCTGTCTCTCTCTCTCTCTCTCTCTCTCTCTCTCTCTCTCTCTCTGTCTCTCTCTCTCTCTCTCTCTCTCTCTCTCTCTCTCTCTCTCTCTCTCTCTCTCTCTCTCTCTCTCTCTCTCTCTCTCTCTCTCTCTCTCTCTCTCTCTGGGTAGGCTGCATATTCTTGGAATGTAAGAAGGCTTTCAACACAGTTAAGAACAAGAGATTAGTGAAAAGTCTAGAGAAGCAGGAAGGAATAAAAGGGGAGTCAGTGCAATGGATCTGGGAATACCTGACAGTGAGGACACAAAGAATGATAGTATGCAACGAGGTGTCACAGTGACAGGCAGGTTTCCACAAGGGTCAGTCCTTGGGCCGGTGGTGTTTCTGATATATGTGAAGGGAGAGATTCAGAGTGTCCCTGATTGCAGACGATATGAAGCCAATGAGGAGAATTCAAGTGAACGAGGATCAGGTAGAACTTAAAATGGACCCGGACAGGCTCCAAACCTGGTCCAACAAATGGCTCCTGGAATTCAACCCCACCAAATGCAAAGTCATGAAGATTTGGGAACGTCTCAGAAGACCGCCGATGAAGTACATGCTAGATGGTCAAAGGCTGCAAATCTCACTCAAGGAAAAGGATCATGGAATGAGTGCCATACCTAGCAAATCTCCTCAGACACGCTTCAACCAAATAACTGCTTCAGGATACGGGTACCTGGCAAACATAAGAATAGCATTTCTACACCTAACTTAGGAGTCATTCAAGATTCTGTACACCCTGTACATCAGGCTCATGTTGGAGAATGAAGCACCAGTATGGTATTAGCATTTAGTCATGCACATAAAAAATAGAGAAAGTGCAAAGGTTTACAACAAGACTAGTGCGTGAGTTAATTCCGTGGCTAGTCTTGTTGCAAATTTTTGTACCTTCTCCAATTTCATGATGTTTTAGGGCATGTGTGGATTCCATACTGACTCTACACACTCGAAAATGATCCTGACGTGCACGGTGTATATGTCATGAATGACTCTTTACTGAAACGTTTAAACACAATTCTCAGGTTTGTCAGCACCCATATAGTACATTCGTTATTTGTCTGATGTGCACCTCATGGGATGTGATCGGTATAATGCTTACCCCAAGATAGTTTTCCTTTCGTGAAGTTTGCAGCCTTTAATTCCCTACCCTGTACTCCGTCTGCGGTGTTCTTTGTCTTTTCCCAAGCTTCATGACTATGCAGTTTCTGGGGTTAAACTTCCGTAGCCATTTATCAGACAACCCCTGAAGCCTATCCAGATCCTCTTGTAATCTTACCTGTATTTTCCTCATTAGTTTCGTATTATCTACGAACAGAAACACCTCTGAATCCATCCCTTCCTTCATATCATTCACCTCTACAAGAAAAAGTAAAAGACCTAGGACTGACCCTTGCGAATCCCCACTCGACATGTGCACCAATCACGACACCTCGTCACGTACCGTCACTTGTTGTTTCCATCCTGTCAGGTAATCACTGACCCATTGGAATGCTTTCCCTGATATTCTTGCTTGTCGGTACAGCCTTCTTACAATCTTTGTTGGACTGTAAGTATTCTGTATCGATAACCTTCTTAAAGTCCGAAGTGTAGTCTACCCATCCCTCTCTCTCTCCTGTCTTCTGTTACCTTGTAGTAGAGCTCCAGTAGGTTTTTGACACAGGGTTTCCCATCCCTGAAGCCGTGTTGGTTGTCTTGTATGAACCCATCCCTTTCCAGGTGTACCACCACAATTCTGATGATCTTCTCCCCGACTTTACATACTATACATGTCAGTAACACTAGTTTGTAGTTAATACTTCTTGTCAGTCTCCTTTCTCAAAAATTGGGACCACATTTTCTGTTTTCCACATCTCAACCAGTTGAACTATTCCGATAGTTATATTGAAGATTGTTTTTAGTTGCCAATACAGTGCCTGTGTGTGTACACTCACATAATTCACCTAACTGTCGTTGCAGGGATCGAGACTCAGCTCCTGGCCCCGCCTCTTCGCTGATTGCTACTAGGTCCTCTCTCTCCCTGCTCTATGAGCTTTCTCGTACCTCGCCTTAAAGCTATGTATGGTTCCTGCCTCCACTACATCACTTGCTAGACTATTCCACTTCCTGACAACTCTATGCCTGAAGAAATACTTCCTAACATCCCTTTGAATCATCTGAGTCTTCAACCTCCAATTGTGACCCCTTGTTTCTGTGTCCCCCCTCTGGAACATCCTGTCTCTGTCCACCTTATCTATTCCTCGCAGTACTTTGAATGTCGTTACCATGTTTCCCCTAACCCTTCTGTCCTCCAGTGTCGTCAGGCCGATTTCCCTTAACCTTTCTTTGTAGGACATTCCCCTTAGCTGTGGAACTATTCTTGTTTCAAACCTTTGCACTTTCTCTAATTTCTTGACGTGCTTAATTAGGTGTGGCTTCCAAACTGGCGCTGCATTCTCCAGTATGGGCTTGACGTACACGGTGTACAGTGTCTTGAACGATTCCTTACTACGGTATCGGAGCGCTATTCTCAGGTTTGCCAGGTGCCCATATGCTGCAGCAGTTATCTGGTTGATGTGTGCTTCCGATGTGTTCGGTGTTATACTCACCCCAAGATCTTTCTCCTTGAGAGAGGTTTGTAGTCTTTGGCCATCTCTTCCGTCATGTTATTCACATAAACTAAGAACAGCAATGGTCCTAGGACTGACCCTTGTGGGACCCCGCTCGTCACAGGCGCCCACTGTAATACCTCATTACGTATCACGAATCGTTGTTGCCTCCCTGTCAGGTATTCTTTGATCCATTGCAGTGCCTTCCTGTTATACGTGCCTGATTCTCTGGCTTCTGCCCTCATCTCCTGTGAGGAACTGTGTCAAAGGCATTCTTGCAGTCCAAGAAAATACAGTCAACCCACCCCTCTCTCTCGTGTCTTACTTCCGTTACCTTGTTTGTGACACAGGATTTCCCACCCATGAATCTGTGCTGGTTGTCGTTTGTAATCTTGTTCCATGCTAGGTGCTCCACCACTCTCCTCCTGATAATTTTCTCCATGACTTTGCATACTATACACGTTTCTGTCTCCTTTCTTAATAATGGGGACTACATTTGCCGTCTTCCATACCTTAGGTAATTGCTCAGTTTCAGGGTGTGTGTGTGTGTGTGTGTGTGTGTGTACTCACCTAATTGTACTCACCTAATTGTGGGGTCGAGACTCAGCTCCTGGCCCCGCCTCTTCACTGATCGCTACTGGGTCCTCTCTCTCTCTGCTTCCTGAGCTTTGTCATACCTCTTAAAACTATGTATGGTTCCTGCCTCCACTACTTCACTTGCTAGGCTATTCCACTTGCTGACAACTCTATGACTGAAGAAATACTTCCTAACGTCCCTGTGACTCGTCTGAGTCTTCAGCTTCCAGTTGTGACCCCTCGTCCCCTGTGTCCCCTCTCTGGAACATCCTATCTCTGTCCACCTTGTCTATTCCCCGCAGTATCTTGTATGTCGTTATCATGTCTCCCCAGACCCTTCTGTCCTCCAGTGTCGTCAGTCCGATTTCCCTTAACGTTTCCTAGTACGACATTCCCTTGAGCTCTGGGACTAGCCTTGTTGCAAACCTTTGTACTTTCTCTAACTTCTTGACGTGCTTGACCAGGTGTGGGTTCCAGACTGGTGCTGCATACTCCAGTATGGGCCTAACATACACAGTGTACAGTGTCTTGAACGATTCCTTATTAAGGTATCGGAACGCTATTCTCAGGTTTGCCAGGCGCCCGTATGCTGCAGCGGTTATTTGGTTGATGTGTGCCTCTGGTGATGTGCTCGGTGTTATGGTCACCCCAAGGTCTTTCTCAATGAGTGAGGTCTGTAGTCTTTGTCCACCTAGCCTATACTCTGTCTGCGGTCTTCTTTGCCCCTCCGCATTCTTCATGACTTTGCATTTGGCTGGATTGAATTCGAGAAGCCAGTTACTGGACCACATGTCCAGCCTGTCCAGGTCTCTTTGCAGTCCTGCCTCATCCTCGTCCGATTTAATTCTTCTCATCAACTTCACGTCATCTGCGAACAGGGACACTTCAGAGTCTATTCCTTCCATCATGTCGTTCACATATATCAAAAATAGCACTGGTCCTAGAACTGACCCCAGTGGGACCCCGCTCGTAACAGGCGCCCACTGTGATACCTCTTCACGTACCATGACTCGTTGCTGCCTCCCTGTCAGGTATTCCCTTATCCATTGCAGTGCCCTCCCTTTTACATACGCCTGATCCTCCAGCTTCTGCACTAATCTCTTGTGGGGAACTGTGTCAAACGCCTTCCTGCAGTCTAGGAAAACGCAATCTACCCACCCCTCTCTCTCGTGTCTCACTTCCGTTACCTTGTCATAAAACTCCAGGAGGTTTGTGATACAAGATCTGCCTTCCATGAACCCATGCTGGTTTTCATTTATAATCTTGTTCCTTTCCAGGTGTTCGACCACTCTCCTCCTGATAATCTTCTCCATGACTTTGCACACAATACATGTCAGAGACACAGGTCTGTAGTTTAGTGCCTCGTTTCTGTTTCCTTTCTTAAATATGGGGACTACATTAGCTGCTTTCCATTTCTCAGGTAGTTGCCCAGTTTCAAGGGATGTGTTGAAGATTGTGGTTATAGGCACGCACAGCATCTCTGCTCCTTCTCTAAGGACCCATGGGGAGATGTTGTCCGGTCCCATCGCCTTTGAGGTGTCAAGGTCACTTAAGAGCTTCTTCACCTCCTCCTCAGTTGTTCGTATGCCATCCAACACTTGTTGGTATATTCCCTCTTGATGTTCCCTTCTGTGCTGTCTTACCACAGCCATTCCTGTCTCTACTGTAAAAACTTCCTTAAATCTCCTGTTCAGCTCCTCACATACCTCCTGATCATTTCTTGTGAGTTCTCCACCTTCTGTCCTTAATCTGATCACCTGGTCTTTGACTGTTGTCTTCCTCCTGATGTGGCTATACAACAGTTTCGGGTCAGTCTTGATTCCCGATGCTATGTCATTTTCATACTGTCGCTGAGCCTCCCTCCTTACCTGTGCGTACTCATTCCTGGCTTTGCGACTGATCTTCCTATTTTCGTGTGTTCTCTGCCTTCTGTACATTTTCCATTCTCTATTGCACTTTGTTTTTGCCTCCTTACACCGTCGGGTAAACCAGGGGCTCGTTCTGGTCTTCCTGTTGTTACTGTTGCCCTTGGGAATAAACCTTTCCACTGCCTCTTTGCATTTTGTTGTTACATATTCCATCATTTCATTTACTGGCTTTCCTGCCAGTTCTCTCTCCCACTGGACCTCCCGCAGGAAGTTCTTCAACCCTATGTAGTCCCCTCTTTTATAGTCAGGCTTTTCCCATTCAACTCCTGTTATTCTCTCCACTTGCAGCTCTACTATGTATTCAAAGCACAGAACCACGTGGTCGCTTGCTCCTAGGGGACTCTCATACTTGATGTCCTCAATGTCTGAGCTGCCCAGGGTGAACACAAGGTCCAATCTTGCTGGTTCATCCTCCCCTCTTACTCTGGTAGTGTCATTAACATGTTGGTGCATGAGGTTTTCCAGCACCACGTCCAACATCCTGGCTCTCCATGTTTCGGGACCCCCATGTGGCTCCAGGTTTTCCCAGTCAATCTCCCTGTGGTTGAAATCCCCCATAACCAGCAACTTTGCTCTGCTGGAGTGAACTCTTCTTGCCACCTCAGGAAGTGTGTCCACCATTGCTCTGTTGCTCTCTTCATATTCCTCTCTTGGCCTCCTGCAGTTCTGTGGTGGATTATACATCACTGCAATGACCACTTTGTGTTCCCCAGACTGAAGTGTACCTGCTATGTAGTCTCTTTCTCCCGTCTCATCTATGCCTTCCATTATCTCGAATTTCCATCGTGTGTGTGTGTGTGTGTGTGTGTGTGTGTGTGTGTGTGTACTCACCTAGTTGTACTCACCTAGTTGAGGTTGCGGGGGTCGAGTCCGAGCTCCTGGCCCCGCCTCTTCACTGATCGCTACTAGGTCACTCTCCCTGAGCCATGAGCTTTATCATACCTCTGCTTAAAGCTATGTATGGATCCTGCCTCCACTACATCGCTTCCCAAACTATTCCACTTACTGACTACTCTGTGGCTGAAGAAATACTTCCTAACATCCCTGTGATTCATCTGTGTCTTCAGCTTCCAACTGTGTCCCCTTGTTACTGTGTCCAATCTCTGGAACATCCTGTCTTTGTCCACCTTGTCAATTCCTCTCAGTATTTTGTATGTCGTTATCATGTCCCCCCTATCTCTCCTGTCCTCCAGTGTCGTCAGCTTGATTTCCCTTAACCTCTCCTCGTAGGACATACCTCTTAGCTCTGGGACTAGTCTTGTTGCAAACCTTTGCACTTTCTCTAGTTTCTTTACGTGCTTGGCTAGGTGTGGGTTCCAAACTGGTGCCGCATACTCCAATATGGGCCTAACGTATACGGTGTACAGGGTCCTGAACGATTCCTTATTAAGATGTCGGAATGCTGTTCTGAGGTTTGCTAGGCGCCCATATGCTGCAGCAGTTATTTGGTTGATGTGCGCTTCAGGAGATGTGCCTGGTGTTATACTCACCCCAAGATCTTTTTCCTTGAGTGAGGTTTGTAGTCTCTGACCCCCTAGACTGTAATCCGTCTGCGGCCTTCTTTGCCCTTCCCCAATCTTCATGACTTTGCACTTGGTGGGATTGAACTCCAGGAGCCAATTGCTGGACCAGGTCTGCAGCCTGTCCAGATCCCTTTGTAGTTCTGCCTGGTCTTCGATCGAGTGTATTCTTCTCATCAACTTCACGTCATCTGCAAACAGGGACACCTCAGAGTCTATTCCTTCCGTCATGTCGTTCACAAATACCAGAAACAGCACTGGTCCTAGGACTGACCCCAGCGGGACCCCGCTGGTCACAAGTGCCCACTCTGACACCTCGCCACGTACCATGACTCGCTGCTGTCTTCCTGACAAGTATTCCCTGATCCATTGTAGTGCCTTCCCTGTTATCCCTGCTTGGTCCTCCAGTTTTTGCACCAATCTCTTGTGTGGAACTGTGTCAAACGCCTTCTTGCAGTCCAAGAAAATGCAATCCACCCACCCCTCTCTCTCTTGTCTTACTGCTGTCACCATGTCATAGAACTCCAGTAGGTTTGTGACACAGGATTTCCCGTCCCTGAAACCATGCTGGCTGCTGTTGATGAGATCATTCCTTTCTAGGTGTTCCACCACTCTTCTCCTGATAATCTTCTCCATGATTTGGCATACTATACATGTCAGTGACACTGGTCTGTAGTTTAATGCTTCATGTCTGTCTCCTTTTTTAAAGATTGGGACTACATTTGCTGTCTTCCATGCCTCAGGCAATCTCCCTGTTTCGATAGATGTATTGGATATTGTTGTTAGGGGTACACATAGCGCCTCTGCTCCCTCTCTCAATACCCATGGGGAGATGTTATCTGGCCCCATTGCTTTTGAGGTATCTAGCTCACTCAGAAGCCTCTTCACTTCTTCCTCGGTTGTGTGCACTGTGTCCAGCACTTGGTGGTGTGCCCCACCTCTCCGTCTTTCTGGAGTCCCTTCTGTCTCCTCTGTGAACACTTCTTTGAATCTCTTGTTGAGTTCTTCACATACTTCACGGTCATTTCCTGTTGTCTCTCCTCCTTCCTTC
>NC_091299.1:50537022-50549522 GCF_038502225.1 Cherax quadricarinatus | reverse complement strand
TAAGTTGCTTCGTTCGCTGCCTCAGCCAAGTCATGCAACATTTCATTTGCCCTGAGAATAAATAGTTAATTATTTACACACCTATGTTTTTTCTGTGTTCAGCTGTGATCATGGTCGTATCATTTCAAGCAATCGATCACTAGCTTCTCTATTTGTTCTGCTAATTATTTCATCTCCTGCGGTTACCTTTTAACATGATTCTCCTCTCCAGCAAGGTCATCCTTCTCCCTCTCGTCACTGTGCATCCCTCTTATCTGTGGCACGAGTCTGGTTGCAAACCTTTGGGTCTTATCGATTTTCTGTGCCAATATGACCAGGCGTGTTCTTCAAGCTCTGAATTATTATTATTATTATAATCATGGGGAACGCTAAACCCATAGGATTATACAGCGCCTGGGGGTGGGTAATGGAAGGCATTCAGGCTCAGTTCAGGGAACCGGAGCCCAGATCCAATTCCCTAGATCAAGAGCCCTTCATCAGCATCAAGGACCCTCCCTCGAGAGGATGCTCTGACTAACATGACCAGGTGTGTTCTTTATGCTCTGACTAATATGACCAGGTGTTGTCTTCATGCTCTGGCTAACATGACCAGGTGTATTCTTTATGCTCTGACTAATATGACCAGGCGTGTTCTTTATGCTCTGACTAATATGACCAGGTGTGTTCTTTATGCTCTGACTAATATGACCAGGCGTGTTCTTTATGCTCTGACTAATATGACCACGTGTGTTCTTTATGCTCTGACTAATATGACCAGGTGTGTTCTTTATGCTCTGACTAATATGACCAGGTGTGTTCTTTATGCTCTGACTAATATGACCAGGTGTGTTCTTTATGCTCTGACTAATATGACCAGGTGTGTTCTTTATGCTCTGACTAATATGACCAGGCGTGTTCTTCATGCTCTGACTAATATGACCAGGTGTGTTCTTTATGCTCTGACTAATATGACCAGGTGTGTTCTTTATGCTCTGACTAATATGACCAGGTGTGTTCTTTATGCTCTGACTTATCATTTGTTCTAATTCATCAGGTTTTTTAATTTTAATTTTGTCTGTGACGTTATATAATTTATCTGTAATTATGGCGAAATTAAAGGACCCCAATGGAAATAAGTCACTCTGTCCGACTTTTTTGGGTTATCCTAGGTTCTCTACACATATGCTGCTATGTATGATAATTCTGTGTAACTGTACGTATTTGTGTATACCTGAATAAACTTACTTACTTACTTATACGCCGGCTCGTTGCACTTTCTGATACTTGAAACTTCTTTTCGTTCATGCTGTACTCTGTGTCCAGTCTCCTTCACCTTCTCCATCTGTCATGACCTTCCATGTATTTTGGTTTCACTCTAGAAGCCAATAGTTTGACCACTTCTGCAGTCTTATATATATATATATATATATATATATATATATATATATATATATATATATATATATATATATATATATATATATATATATATATATACTGAAGCTTTTTACTCCCTCTTTTGGCCTTATTCCTCTCATTATTTTTGCATCTCCAGCAAAAGTGACACATAAGACTTAGTAACAGCAACATTCCTAATTCTAAGCCCAATAAGACAACCATTCATTACTCTCACCCATTCTGAAGTCTTATTCCTTATTGCTACTCTCTGATTTCTGTCATTCACGTTTCCCTGACCCTCAAGTGCACCTTCTTTTTACCGTGACTGTTCTTCTAATTTCCAGATTAATCTCAGGTGTTGCTCTGGTTTAATTTTTTTTTGCAGTTCAAAAAATGTCATTATTACGTACACTGGTGTAAATATGGCCTGCACACCTTGCCGTAATGCAATAACCACTTAGGAACGACCGAGAAGACACTAGAGAATAAATGAATGTATTTCCTTCACCAAAATAATTTGGTATTTACAGTGTATATAACCTATGTACAGTATTTACAGCTATGTACAGTGAGGCAAAAATGCAAACACAAGACACAGTGAACAGTGGCGACCAGCAGTGAAGGCGAGTTTGCTGAAGCTCCTTCACCAACGTCCCACTTCGCGTCACAGCTTTGGCGAGGTTCATTGTGATAGGCTGGTTGAACCAAGGTACAGGTATAACGACTGGTCACCAGATCGTTAAATCCTTAACAATTGACTCGCTGGTCGGGAGGCATGCCCATATGGGCTTGTGACATAAGCCGAATAAAATGTAACACACTCTTAGCATGACACAGTTATGAACCCAAATCTTTCTTATTTTATATTTTTATATTTTTCACTCCAAGGACTCCATGAAAACTTCCCATGCAATCTTCCTCAGAACTTATGGCAATCTTCCTCAGAACTTATGACAATGCATGTTACAGATTCTGGACTTACCAGTTTGTTCCACGGGAATCTTTCCGGAAAGGTTTCCGTCAGTAAGCTGAACAATGAAGTCACCTTTATCCATATAATGATGAATGTTATTATGTGTTTGAGATAATCAAGTCATCTGACAATACTACTGTTCTGCTTATTACTGGCAAAGAACTGATACGTACCTGCTCGAGAAGAAAGTATCAGTCC
Source organism: Cherax quadricarinatus (assembly GCF_038502225.1). NCBI lineage: Eukaryota > Metazoa > Arthropoda > Malacostraca > Decapoda > Parastacidae > Cherax > Cherax quadricarinatus. The sequence goes on along the minus strand of NC_091299.1, from coordinate 50,546,974 downwards.
CAGCAAAATTTCATCCATGTACACGAATGGCATCGAGAAAGCAGCCAGTGAGTCATGATCTGATCGAAGGTGTTCAGGGTATTCACTGAACCCCTGTAGAATGTCAGACAGGTTCTCAAATAAATCCAAATTTTCCTTTTAAACATCATCGTGGGGACACATGATGGCATTAGTGCCAAGTAACAAACATCATTTGTGTGACGTTCCTTTCGCTACTGGTCAGATCTTTACTATGCTAATTTCAGCAACGCTTCGTATACTAATTAACACATTCAACCTCCTAACATCGATCCTTCAGCAAAAGTGGTGGATTCGGAAGCTAAGTCACTCAAACTTGTCGGATCCAAGCGTGATCGTCAGGCTCCAGAGAGTTTGCAACACACCCATTCGATGAACAGGCTGCTTGTAAATATCTTAGTGCCTTTCCATTCAGGGACTGATCAAAGACGGATTTCTTCAACATTCAGGTTCTCAATGATCTTAAGAGCCTGTTTGAGTATTTCAAACAAGTATTCTTGTTGACTTCCATACCGTTGCATATCATTATACTGAAACCAGTCCATGAAATAAAAGACTGTCGAGGACTCTGTGACATTTTCACCAAGTGCCAGATAAAATTGTTAGAGAGTGCAGTATTTTTACTAATTCAAAGTCTAATGACTGGTGAGGCCAGTGGCGGACATTTTTTTATGTGACATTTTCTTTGACTATAGACAGATTGACTGGAGCAATTTGACAGGAAATTTAGAGTCGGGTGACTTTCTTGATACGATCCAGGATTGTTTTTTAAAACAGTTTGTGACAGAGCCAACTAGGGGAAATAACCTCCTTGACTTGCTTCTTGCCAGTAGGGAAACACTAATTAATAATCTTGAGGTTAATGATGAGCTTGGGGAAAGTGATCACAAATCACTCAGTTTTAATATATCATGGAATTCCCCTAATAATGGCAATCAAGTCTCCGTCCCTGACTTTCGCTTGGCTGATTTCATAGGACTGAAAAATTACTTAGGTGGGCTGAACTGGAATGACCTGACTAAGGGTCAGGTAGGTGGTGATGGTTGCCGATATGATGCTTTCCAGGGCATAGTTCTAGCTGCTCAGTCAAATTATGTTCCAAATAGGGAAATCAGATCAAACAAAAATGATCCTAAATGGACGAACAATAGATTAAAATATCTGATTGGTCAAAAGAGAGGCATATATAGGCAAATCAAAAGAGGAGAGGGGCAATTAAGAAATCGATATATTCAGTTCAAGAGAGAAATAAAAAAGGGAATTAGAAAAGCAAAAAGAGATTATGAGGTTAAAGTTGCAAAAGAATCGAAGACTAACCCAAAAGGATTCTTTCAGGTATACAGAAGTAAGATCAGGGACAAGATAGGCCCACTCAAAAGTTCCTCGGGTCAGCTCACGGACAGTGGTAAGGAAATGTGTAGAATTTTTAACACATACTTCCTCTCAGTTTTTACACAGGAGGATACCAGCGATATTCCAGTAATGATAAATTATGTAGAACAGGACGATAATAAACTGTGCACGATTAGGGTCACAAGTGACATGGTCCTTAGGCAAATAGATAAATTAAAACCTAACAAATCCCCAGGCCCTGATGAACTGTATGCAAGGGTTCTAAAGGAATGTAAAGAGGAGCTTAGCACACCTTTCGCTAATCTTTTCAACATATCACTACAAACTGGCATGATGCCAGATAAGTGGAAAATGGCAAATGTGATACCTATTTTCAAAACAGGTGACAGGTCCTTAGCTTCGAACTATAGACCAATAAGCCTAACTTCCATAGTGGGAAAATTTATGGAATCAATAATTGCCGAGGCAGTTCGTAGCCACCTTGAAAAGCATAAATTAATCAACGAATCTCAGCATGGTTTTACAAAGGGGCGTTCATGCCTTACGAATTTATTAACTTTTTTCACTAAGGTATTTGAGGAGGTAGATCATGGTAATGAATATGATATTGTGTATATGGACTTCAGTAAGGCTTTTGACAGGGTCCCACATCAGAGACTATTGAGGAAAATTAAAGCACATGGAATAGGAGGAGAAATTTTTTCCTGGATAGAGGCATGGTTGACAAATAGGCAGCAGAGAGTTTGCATAAATGGGGAGAAATCAGAGTGGGGAAGCGTCACGAGCGGTGTTCCACAGGGGTCAGTGTTGGGCCCCCTGCTGTTCACAATCTACATAAACGACATAGATGAGGGCATAAAGAGCGACATCGGCAAGTTTGCCGATGACACCAAAATAGGCCGTCGAATTCATTCTGACGAGGACATTCGAGCACTCCAGGAAGATTTGAATAGACTGATGCAGTGGTCGGAGAAGTGGCAGATGCAGTTTAATATAGACAAATGCAAAGTTCTAAATGTTGGACAGGACAATAACCATGCCACATATAAACTAAATAATGTAGATCTTAATATTACGGATTGCGAAAAAGATTTAGGAGTTCTGGTTAGCAGTAATCTGAAACCAAGACAACAGTGCATAAGTGTTCGCAATAAAGCTAATAGAATCCTTGGCTTCATATCAAGAAGCATAAATAATAGGAGTCCTCAGGTTGTTCTTCAACTCTATACATCATTGGTTAGGCCTCATTTAGATTATGCTGCACAGTTTTGGTCACCGTATTACAGAATGGATATAAATTCTCTGGAAAATGTACAAAGGAGGATGACAAAGTTGATCCCATGTATCAGAAACCTTCCCTATGAGGATAGACTAAGGACCCTGAATCTGCACTCTCTAGAAAGACGTAGAATTAGGGGGGATATGATTGAGGTGTATAAATGGAAGACAAGAATAAATAAAGGGGATGTAAATAGTGTGCTGAAAATATCTAGCCTAGACAGGACTCGCAGCAATGGTTTTAAGTTGGAAAAATTCAGATTCAGGAAGGATATAGGAAAGTACTGGTTTGGTAATAGAGTTGTGGATGAGTGGAACAAACTCCCGAGTACAGTTATAGAGGCCAGAACGTTGTGTAGCTTTAAAAATAGGTTGGATAAATACATGAGTGGATGTGGGTGGGTGTGAGTTGGACCTGATAGCTTGAGCTACCAGGTCGGTTGCCGTGTTCCTCCCTTAATTCAATGTGACCTGACCTGACTAGGTTGGGTGCATTGGCTTAAGCCGGTAGGTGACTTGGACCTGCCTCGCATGGGCCAGTAGGCCTTCTGCAGTGTTCCTTCGTTCTTATGTTCTTATGTTGTAGATGGTAGAAAACATGCTTCACAGGTTCAGTCGTTTGTTTCTACAGGAAAGAGCAGTACCCGTTCCTCCCTTTTTGGATAAGACGTACCATGATCTAGTACATAAAAGATTTTGACAACTTTCACAATTTCCACATTTCCTGTCTATGATAACAGTACATGCTTGTAGGAAATATTGACCAATACTGACAAATATAACTCAATTCATACCAGCTGAATGTGAGTGCTGCATTCTATCTCAGCTTATTCGAAATCCTTGGCATAGATAAGGTATACATACACCACCTCGGGTGAGGCCCCACAACAGTCGACTAAAACCCAGCTACCCACCTACTCCTAAATGATCAGGGGCAGTAGGTGTAAGGAAACATGCCAATGTTTCCATCCGTTCCAGGGATCGAAACATAGACATTTTTATGCGCAATGAGACACAGGATGAAGTTGATGTTAGCCTGGAAAGTCTACCAGCCGTTCTTGTATCTGTGCTAGTGGGTAGGACTTTATCACCTCTTGAAAGTATCTGAAGAATTTTCTTAAAGGTAAATGTTGCATAGTAGTTTTTGTGATAATTGAGTTTGTCATGATATTCATCTTCGAAAAGGTGTAGAACTGAAAGAAAGTTATGAATGTTGGCTGCTTTCTGCAATGTTTGTAATGAGTGATCATCTATCGGTTTGGTGAATTTATCTTATCATTGAACAAAACTGGATTCATCAGCAGTATGCTGCGCTACGCCGTTTCATATAACATCACAAAGGATGGGGCTGATGCAAGGTACATTTTGTTTGCCTAAGTAAGACTCTTCAATAGGACAATGAAGATATTGTCCAACATTCAACTGATAAAGGACTGCTGATCACAAAAGATATACGGTCGCTTTCTTCAACGACGAATGAAAAAAAAATGCGATTTCCTTTCTAAGTCATATTAGCGAAGTTTGAGAATAAGTTAACCATAACGTAATTGGGTATAGCATTTCAAATATTTACCAAGTATACTAAATTTTTTTTTTTCAGAATTAAATTTGCTCGTTTCACAGTTTTGCATACCATATCACATATTCAGAAGAATAACACTTGAAATACATAAAAATAGCGAATGACGGTTTCCTTGCAACCACCATAACTTTGATTGCACCTTAATATAGCTACTCAACAGAAATGTCCATCAAGTGAGGAGTTAATAAAGAAAATATTTTGTGTGATACCCTGAGTTCTTACCTAAATCTCACCTGGTTCACGGTCCGTCTGGGTAACACAGTGGTTCTACTCCTTTCAGCACATTTGGAGACTGATCTCATTGTTTCTGTAACAGTAAGCTCCAAAAGGAGTCTCAATTCTTCTTATTTTGTTGTGTTGATGTTTTTCGGCAGGTGTTTGTTTATTCTGACTCTAAAACAAATGACTTCTTTAACTCTTTCACAATGTTCTTCGCATATTTCTCTGATATTCTTAGGCCAACTCTCCTTCGTCCTCCTTCAGCCATGTCACTTGATCATTCAGTCTACTTTTTTATCCTTATGTGGCTATGAAGCAATTTAGGCTCTCTTTTGCCCTTCACTACTATATCACTTTTAGGCTGTCTGACAGCTTCCCTTTTTTTCCTACTTGTTTCCAATTTTCCTGAAGTTTGATTTGATTACTAGTTGATCAAACCATCTATCAGATCACCTTGGCTTCTCTTTATTCCTGATTAATCCATTAACTCTGTCTCTATATGTTGTGTTTCTCATCTTGATGCCTCATTTGAGTCTTTTGTAACTCTCATGTAACTTTTATTTCTTAATTACAATGTTTTTGAGCAGGTTTGCCCTCCATTTCTCTTTCCCATTGTATGTATCCCAGAAAATTTATTATGCTATAATATTATAGTTGCCACCTTCTCTGGTCTTTTTCCTCTTAACCCAATTCCCTCATCTCTCTTTACTCCCATTTCCACAAGATGCTCAAAACTTGTATTACATAATCGACGGCGTTCAGTGGTTTCCTGTAAATAATTTCAGGTGTAACATATTAATTTTGTGTGAAAAAACAGATTAAGTCTCGCTGGTTCATCTCCCCCACCTCTCTCTTTGACCCCTTGCTCTATTATGTGAATTATTTTACTTTTATTCTTTTGTTCGATGATGCATTATTCAGTACTGTCCTTATTACCTTTGTCTATCCAGGCATTGTAATTGCTGCCATATAATCCCAGAGATCCTTCGTTTCACACAATACTCTACCCACGTCTACCCACACACTATCTTCACTCCTTCAGTTCACCCACACACATCTAATTCCACTATCATTCCACCTAAACTTCATCCTTTCACGCGCACGCGCGTACATACACACCCAAACACACACACACACACACACACACACACACACACACACACACACACACACACACACACACACACCAGTACTATTTTTGATATATGTGAACGACATGATGGAAGGAATGGACTCTGAAGTGTCCCTGTTCGCAGATGACGTGAAGTTGATGAGAAGAATTAAATCGGACGAGGATGAGGCAGGACTGCAAAGAGACCTGGACAGGCTGGACATGTGGTCCAAAAACTGGCTTCTCGAATTCAATCTAGCCAAATGCAAAGCCATGAAGATTGGGGAGGGGCAAAGAAGACCGCAGACAGAGTATAGGCTAGGTGGACAAAGACTACAGACCTCACTCAGGGAGAAAGACCTTGGGGTGACCATAACACTGAGCACATCACCAGAGGCACGCATCAACCAAATAACTGCTGCAGCATACGGGAGCTTGGCAAACCTGAGAATAGCGTTCCGATACCTTAATAAGGAATCGTTCAAGACACTGTACACTGTGTATGTTAGGCCCATACTGGAGTATGCAGCACCAGTCTGGAACCCACACCTGGTCAAGCACGTCAAGAAGTTAGAGAAAGTACAAAGGTTTGCAACAAGGCTAGTCCCAGAGCTCAAGGGAATGTCGTACGAGGAAAGGTTAAGGGAAATCGGACTGACGACACTGGAGGACAGAAGGGTCAGGGGAGACATGATAACGACATACAAGATACTGCGGGGAATAGACAAGGTGGACAGAGATAGGATGTTCCAGAGAGGGGACACAGGGACAAGGGGTCACAACTGGAAGCTGAAGACTCAGACGAGTCACAGGGACGTTAGGAAGTATTTCTTCAGTCATAGAGTTGTCAGCAAGTGGAATAGCCTAGCAAGTGAAGTAATGGAGGCAGGAACCATACATAGTTTTAAGAAGAGGTATGACAAAGCTCAGGAAGCAGAGAGAGAGGGGACCCAGTAGCGATCAGTGAAGAGGCGGGGCCAGGAGCTGAGTCTCGATCCCTGCAACCACAATTAGGGGAGTACAATTAGGTGAGTACACACACACACACACATCTCCCACAGAAAGACTCCAACCGCGACAATCCCAACGCAACTGAGCAACCCAAACCACAACCCACTCACTGTTCCCTCTTCCAGAAACACTCACATTACAAACCTCACCCCAACAGCTGTCCCTAATGGGCATTCTGATCCCACCCCCATCATCACAAACCCCACCTACACCACAGCCCCCCATAGGCCCCCCCCAAGGCTCCTACTCCCCCAACCCCAAAATTCTTGCAGGACCACAGTGATAGAAAAGAAGCTGAAAGTTTGGTACACAAACGCGAACGGAATAACGAATAAACATGAGGAGTGGCACGAAAGAATCAGTGAGAAATCCCCAGACATCATAGCAGTCACAGAAACAAAACTCGCTGAGACAATAACAGACGCAATCTTCCCACCGGGATATCAGATCCTGAGAAAAGATAGGAGTAGAGGGGGAGGAGGAGTTGCTCTGCTCATAAAAGCCGATGGGGATTTGAGGAAATGGAAGGCATGGACGTGATTGGAGAAAGAGACTACACAGTAGGTACAATTCAGTCCAGAGAACATAAAGTAGTCATTGGAGTGATGTATAACCCACCACAGAACTGCAGGAGGCCAAGAAAGGAGTATGAAGAAAACAACAGGGCGATGGTGGACACCCTGGCTGAGGTGGCAAGAAGAGCTCACTCGAGCAGAGTAAAGTTACTGGCAATTGGAGATTTCAACCACAGGGAGATCGACTAGCAAAACCTAGAGCCACATGGGGGTCCCGAAACATGGAGAGCCAAGATGATGGATGTGGCACTTGAAAACCTCATGCATCAATATGTCAGGGACACTACCAGAGAGAGAGGGGAGGATGAGCCAGCAAGACTGGATCTTGTGTTCACTCTGAGCAGTTCAGACATTGAGGACATCACTTACTAGAGGCCCCTTGGAGCTAGCGATCACGTGGTTCTGAGTTTTGATTATATAGTAGAGTTACAAGTGGAGAAAGTAACAGGAATTGAATGGGAAAAGCCAAACTACAAAAGGGGGGACTACACAGGTATGAGGAACTTCCTGCAGGAGGTTCAGTGGGACAGAGAACTGGTAGGAAAATCAGTAAACGAGATGATGGAATATGTAGCAACAAAGTGCAAGGAGGCAGAGGAAAGGTTTGTTCCCAATGGAAACAGAAATAATAGGAAGACCAAAGCGAGTCCTTGGTTTACCTGAAGGTGTAGGGAGGCAAAAACTAAGTGCACCAGAGAATGGAAAAGGTACAGGAGGCAAAGGACCCAGGAAAATAAGGAGATTAGTAGAAGAGCCAGAAACGAGTACGCACAGATAAGGAGGGAGGCCCAGCGACAGTATGAAAACGACATAGCATCGAAAGTCAAGTCTGACCCGAAACTGCTGTATAGCCACATTAGGAGGAAGACAACAGTCGAAGACCAGGTGATAAGGCTGAGGAAAGAAGGTGGAGAACTCACAAGAAACGATCAAGAGGTAAGTGAGGAGCTCAACATGAGATTTAAGGTAGTATTTACAGTGGAGACAGGAAGGCCTCTCGGGGGACACCAGATGGGGACACCAGATGGGGACACCAGCAAGGAATATACCAACAAGTGTTGGATGACATACATACAGATGAGGAGGAGGTGAAGAAACTGCTAAAGGATATCTATACCTCAAAGGTAATGGGACCAGACAACATCTCCGCGTGGGTCCTTAGAGAGGGAGTGGATATGTTGTGTGTGCCACTTACTACAATCTTCATCACGTCCCTGGAAACTGGGCAACTACCTGAGGTATGGAAGACGGCAAATGTAGTTCCCATTTTTAAAAAAGGAGACAGGAAAGAGGCACTAAACTATAGACCTGTGTCACTGACGTGTATAGTATGCAAAGTTATGGAGAAGATTATCAGGAGGAGAGTGGTGGAGCACCTGGAATGGAACAAGAGTATAAACGCCAACCATCATGGATTCATGAAAGGAAAATCTTGTGTCACAAACCTTCTGGAGTTTTATGCTAAAGTAACAGAAGTAAGACACGAGAGAGAGGGGTGGGTTGATTGCATCTTCTTGGACTTCAAGAAGGCCTTTGACATAGTTCCTCACAAGAGATTAGTGCAGAAGCTAGAGAATCAGGCTCATGTAACAGGAAGGGCACTGCAATGGATCAGAGAATACCTGACAGGGAAGCAACAACGAGTCATATTACGTAATGATGCATCACAGTGGGCACCTGTGACGAGCGGGGTCCCACAGGGGTCGGTCCTAGGGTCAGTGTTATTTTTGGTATATGTGAACGACATGATGGAAGGGTTAGACTCAGAAGTGTCCCTGTTCGCAGACAATGTGAAGTTCATGAGGAGAATTAAATCAGATGAGGACCGGGCAGGACTTCAAAGAAACCTGGACAGACTGGACACCTGGTCCAGCAACTGGCTTCTCGAATTTAAGCCCACCAAATGCAAAGTCATGAAGATAGGGGAAGGGCACAGAAGACCGCAGACAGAGTATAGGCTAGGTGGCCAAAGGCTGCAAACCTCGCTCAAGGAGAAAGATCTTGGAGTGAGTATAACACCGAGCATGTCTCCGGAAGCACACATCAACCAGGTAACTGCTGCAGCATATGGGCGCCTGGCAAACCTGAGAACAGCGTTCCGATACCTTAATAAGGAATCGTTCAAGACACTGTACACCGTGTACGTCAGGCCCATACTTTAGTATGCAGCACCTGTTTGGAACCTGCACTTGATAAAACACGTAAAGAAACTAGAAAATGTGCAAAGGTTTGCGACAAGGTTAGTTCCCGAGCTAAGGGGAATGTCTTATGAAGAAAGGTTAAGGGAAATCGGCCTGACGACACTAGAGGACAGGAGGGTCAGGGGAGACATGATAACAACATATAAAATACTGCGCAGAATAGACAAGGCGGACAAAGACAGGATGTTCCAGGGAGGGGACACAGAAACAAGAGGTCACAATTGGAAGTTGAAGACACAGATGAGTCAGAGAGATATTAGGAAGTATTTCTTCAGTCATAGAGTTGTCAGGCAGTGGAATAGCCTAGAAAGTGATGTAGTGGAGGCAGGAACTATACATAGTTTTAAGACGAGGTTTGATAAAGCTTATGGAGCGGGGAGAGAGAGGGCCCAGTAGCAACCGGTGAAGAGGCGGGGGCCAGGAGCTAAGACTCGACCCCTGCAATCACAAATAGGTGAGTACAAATAGGTGAGTACACACAAATACACAAACGCCACACTTCCACTATCACTTTCTCCCCCACACACAAGATTTTCCACCATCTCTCTACTTATACACATCATTCAAAGAAGCTCAAACCCATTATTTTGCACATCTCACTATG
>NC_091299.1:50522022-50532022 GCF_038502225.1 Cherax quadricarinatus | reverse complement strand
AGTGCACCACTCAACCTTTTCCCCTCATCAATTCTATGATTCACCTCATCCTTCATAGACCCATCCGCTAACACGTCCACTCCCAAATATCTGAATACATTCACCTCCTCCATACTCTCTCCCTCCAATCTGATATCCAATCTTTCATCACCTAATATTTTTGTTATCCTCATAACCTTACTCTTTCCTGTATTCACTTTTAATTTTCTTCTTTTGCACAAACTACCAAATTCATCCACCAATCTCTGCAACTTCTCTTCAGAATCTCCCAAGAGCACAGTGTCATCAGCAAAGAGCAGCTGTGACAACTCCCAATTTGTGTGTGATTCTTTATCTTTTAACTCCACGCCTCTTGTCAAGACCCTCGCATTTACTTCTCTTACAACCCCATCTATAAATATATTAAACAACCACGGTGACATCACACATCCTTGTCTAAGGCCTACTTTTACTGGGAAATAATTTCCCTCTTTCCTATGTACTCTAACTTGAGCCTCACTATCCTCGTAAAAACTCTTCACTACTTTCAGTAACCTACCTCCTTCACCATACACCTGCAACATCTGCCACATTGCCCCCCTATCCACCCTGTCATACGCCGTTTCCAAATCCATAAATGCCACAAAGACCTCTTTAGCCTTATCTAAATACTGTTCACTTATATGTTTCACTGTAAACACCTGGTCCACACACCCCCTACCTTTCCTAAAGCCTCCTTGTTCATCTGCTATCCTATTCTCAGTCTTACTTTTAATTCTTTCAATAATAACTCTACCATACACTTTACCAGGTATACTCAACAGACTTATCCCCCTATAATTTTTGCACTCTCTTTTGTCCCCTTTGCCTTTATACAAAGGAACTATGCATGCTCTCTGCCAATCCCTAGGTACCTTACCCTCTTCCATACATTTATTAAATAATTGCACCAACCACTCCAAAACTATATCCCCACCTGCTTTTAACATTTCTATCTTTATCCCATCAATCCCGGCTGCCTTACCCCCTTTCATTGTACCTACTGCCTCACGAACTTCCCCCCCACACTCACAACTGGCTCTTCCTCACTCCTACAAGATGTTATTCCTCCTTGCCCTATACACGAAATCACAGCTTCCCTATCTTCATCAACATTTAACAATTCCTCAAAATATTCCCTCCATCTTCCCAATACCTCTAACTCTCCATTTAATAACTCTCCTCTCCTATTTTTAACTGACAAATCCATTTGTTCTCTAGGCTTCCTTAACTTGTTAATCTCACTCCAAAACTTTTTCTTATTTTCAACAAAATTTGTTGATAACATCTCACCCACTCTCTCATTTGCTCTCTTTTTACATTGCTTCACCACTCTCTTAACCTCTCTCTTTTTCTCCATATATTCTTCCCTCCTTGCATCACTTCTACTTTGTAAAAACTTCTCATATGCTAACTTTTTCTCCCTTACTACTCTCTTTACATCATCATTCCACCAATCGCTCCTCTTCCCTCCCGCACCCTCTTTCCTGTAACCACAAACTTCTGCTGAACACTCTAACACTACATTTTTAAACCTACCCCATACCTCTTCGACCCCATTGCCTATGCTCTCATTAGCCTATCTATCCTCCAATAGCTGTTTATATCTTTCCCTAACTGCCTCCTCTTTTAGTGTATAAACCTTCACCTCTTCACTCTCAGTGTAGCTACAACTAGAAAGTGATCTGATATATCTGTGGCCCCTCTATAAACATGTACATCCTGAAGTCTACTGAACAGTCTTTTATCTACCAATACATAATCCAACAAACTACTGTCATTTCGCCCTGCATCATATCTTGAATACTTAATTATCCTCTTTTTCTTAAAATATGTATTACCTATAACTAAACCCCTTTCTATACAAAGTTCAGTCAAAGGGCTCCCATTATCATTTACACCTGGCACCCCAAACTTACCTACCACTCCCTCTCTAAAAGTTTTTCCTACTTTAGCATTCAGGTCCCCTACCACAATTACTCTCTCACTTGGTTCAAAGGCTTCTATACATTCACTTAACATCTCCCAAAATCTCTCTCTCTCCTCTGCATTCCTCTCTTCTCCAGGTGCTTACACGCTTATTATGACCCACTTCTCGCATCCAACCTTTACTTTAATCCACATAATTCTTGCATTTACACATTCATATTCTCTTTTCTCCTTCCATAACTCATCATTCAACATTACTGCTACCCCTTCCTTTGCTCTAACTCTCTCAGATACTCCAGATTTAATCCCATTTATTTCCCCCCACCGAAACTCCCCTACCCCCTTCAGCTTTGTTTCGCTTAGGGCCAGGACATCCAACTTCTTTTCATTCATAACATCAGCAATCATCTGTTTCTTGTCATCTGCACTACATCCACGCACATTCAAGCATCCCAGTTTTATAAAGTTTTTCTTCTTCTCTTTTTTAGTAAATGTCTACGGGAGAAGGGGTTACTAGCCCATTGCTCCCGGCATTTTAGTCGCCTCATACGACACGCATGGCTTACGGGGGAAAGATTCTTTTCCACTTCCCCATGAACAATAGAAGAAATAAAGAAGAACAAGAGCTATATAGAAAAAGGAGAAAAACCTAGATGTATGTATATATATATGCATGTGCATGTCTGTGAAGTGTGACCAAAGTGTAAGTTGGAGTAGCAAGATATCCCTGTTGTCTAGCGTGTTTATGAGACAGAAAAAGACACCAGCAATCCTACCATCATGCAAAACAGTTACAGGTTTCTGTTTCACAGTCATCTGGCAGGACGGTAGTACTTCCCTGGGTGGTTGCTGTCTACCAACCTACTACCTATAGTATATATATATATATATATATATATATATATATATATATATATATATATATATATATATATATATATATATATATATATATATATGTCGTGCCGAATATGTAAAACTGGTCAATTAGCATGAACTCATTTGAAATTATGTCCTTTCTAAAATTTTCTCTTATACATTTTAAGATGTATCTTTTTTCATTAATGATAATGTAAAAATTTTTACTTTTGCATCAAAAGTATCTTAGAAAACTTACCTAACCTTATTACAACAAGAACAATTTATTTTAGCCTAACCTAACCAAATATATTTTAGATTTGTTTACAGTAATTTCATACTAAACAAACACTTTGAAATATATTTTTTTCGTTAGGTTCAGAATGATTTTGGCGAAATTATTGCATTCATAAATATTCACTTGTCCTATATGGCAAGATAAGCGTTGCTATTTAAGCCAAGATCGCAAGTTCTGCCTATTCGGCACGACATATATATATATATATATATATATATATATATATATATATATATATATATATATATATATATATATATATATATATATATATATATATATATATATATGCAAAACAACCACTCTGAAAGAATAGAGAAATTCCAAGCGCTTTCGTGACTACTCACATTATCAAGGAACTATGAAAGTAAAGCATCCAAGGAAGCTATATAAGGGGTCTGGCCGGCTCCTCACTATCAGATCCCACAACGGTTTAAACACCTGACGCGCGCCGACCCAACTTGGACAGGTCCTTGGCACAACCCACCCCACAAACCACTCTACCCAAGAAATAAGAAATTTTAAAGATTATTTGTCCAGTGTATTATTAAATTCTTCCCAAATTCTATTAATTATAAATGGATCTAATTTATATAAACCATAGGAAATATTCATATTATTGTCAAAACTGCTTTTTATGAAACAAGATTCAATTATATTCCTGTCGACCATGGACTTGCTTGATACTACTTTCTCAACTTTTTGAAAATCAATTGGATGGTTAAAATCTCTTACATGAATAAATAGAGCATTGGAATCTTGTCCAGTTCTAATGCTATATTTATGTTGTTTTAATCTTAGTTCGAGATTTTTACCAGTTTGACCGTAATAAATAATCTTTAAAATTTCTTATTTCTTGGGTAGAGTGGTTTGTGGGGTGGGTTGTGCCAAGGACCTGTCCAAGTTGGGTCGGCGCGCGTCAGGTGTTTAAACCGTTGTGGGATCTGATAGTGAGGTGCCGGCCAGACCCCTTATATAGCTTCCTTGGATGCTTTACTTTCATAGTTCCTTGATAATGTGAGTAGTCACGAAAGCGCTTGGAATTTCTCTATTCTTTCAGAGTGGTTGTTTTGCATATTCTGAAATCACCTGTTTACTGTGATCTTATTGCATATATATATATATATATATATATATATATATATATATATATATATATATATATATATATATATATATATATATATATATATATTGTTTTATTAATTATGTATGGGGAAGTACCACCTCTATAGCTGGACTAGGGACCCTCATCCTCAGAGAAGACAAAAAACGTACCTCAGGGAAAACTCAAGGTTCTCCCCGGAGCTGTTTGAATATTTTCTTCTCCTACCACCCCCTATATATTTTATATTCTATGTGAACATTTATTAATAAACAGAATACATTTACAGAAAAAAAAACATAAACATGAATACAAAGGCACAATGTATCAAAGATCATGAAGTTCCTCCAGCTCCTCCGAGGCTGGACACGAGCCAAGTATGCAGCAAGCATTTCCCCTCTGGATGGCTACGCTGAGGCGATGGAACATGAAAGTGGCTGCCCTTGGGTCCCTGGTGGTGCCGATGAGTCTGGAACCCAATTCTTTAAGGAAACGTGTGGCATTTTTTTTCCCCATGATCCCAAGGTCTCTGATCCCACTGGAATAGGTAGAACGTGATTTTTGTTTCAATTGCAGCGATCTTGCTGAATAAGGCAACTGAAAATTTGTTTATGAAGTAATTTCGCAAAAATCGTTTTTAACCTAACGGAAAAAGCTTCATTGTGTGTGTTTATTAACAAATTATTATAAATTAATGTAAAATATATAATTAGTTGGATTAGGCTAATTTAAACTGCGCTTGTTTCAGCAAAGTTACGTAAGTCTTCTCAGGTTCTTTTGGTACAAAATTATATTAATTTTTACATTAATATAAACGAAAAAAATACATCTTCACACGTATTGGAGAAAATTTTAGAAAGGCCTTAATTTTAAATAAGTTCTTGCTAATTAGTAATTAGCCAGCTATACCTATTCGGCACATCTATATATATATATATATATATATATATATATATATATATATATATATATATATATATATATATATATAGATCTTCTTCTTTCAACGTACCAGCCGTATCCCACCGAGGTGGGGTGGCCCAAAAGAAAAAACTGAAGTTTCTCCTTTTAAATTTAGTAATATATACAGGAGAAGGGGTTACTAGCCCCTTGCTCCCGGCATTTTAGTCGCCTCTTACGACACGCATGGCTTACAGAGGAAGAATATATATATCTATATATATATATATATATATATATATATATATATATATATATATATATATATATATATTCATATATATATATATATATATATATATATATATATATATATATATATATATATATATATATATATATATATATGTGTGTGTGTGTGTGTATGTATATATGCAATAAGATCACAGTAAACAGGTGATTTCAGAATATGCAAAACAACCACTCTGAAAGAATAGAGAAATTCCAAGCGCTTTCGTGACTACTCACATTATCAAGGAACTATGAAAATAAATCATCCAAGGAAGGTATATAAGGGGTCTGGCCAACACCTCACTATCAGATCCCACAACGGTTAAACACCTGACACGAGCCGGCTCAACTGGACAGGTCCTTTGCACAACCCACCAACAAACTATTCTACCCAAGAATATTTTAAAAATTATTATTTGTCCAGTGTATTATTAAATTCTTCCCAAATTCTATTAATTATAAATGGATCTAATTTACATAAACCAAAGGAAATATTCATATTATTGTCAAAACTGCTTTTTATGAAACAAGATTCAATTATATTCCTGTCGACCATGGACTTGCTTGATACTACTTTCTCAACTTTTTGAAAATCAATTGGATGGTTAAAATTTCTTACTTGAATAAATAGAGCATTGGAATCTTGTCCAGTTATAATGCCATATTTATGATGTTTTAATCTTAGTTCGAGATTTTTACCAGTTTGACCGTAATAAACTTTGTCGCAAATTTTACAAGGAATCTTATAGACACATCCATCAGCATTTTGGGGGGAATTCTTTATCAAAAGTTTTTTTACTGTATCTAGGTTTTCGAATACAACTTTAATATTAAAAGTCTTAAGAAGAGAAGGCATATCAACCAAGTTTTCATGGTAAGGGAGAACCAACATATTTTTAGTTGAATAAGGCTGGTTGTCCCTTTTTGGATTGTAAAAAGTATTTCTAGCAATTTTAAAAGTTTTATCAATTACATTTCTTGGGTATTTTAAATCATTACCTGTTTCATAAATTTTGGATATTTCCTCATCTATGAACTCAGGACTACAAATTCGTAAAGCTCTCAAAAACATTGATGAGAAAACAGACAGTTTGACTCTATCTTGATGCGAAGAATAATAGTGGACATAGGAACAGTTATTTGTAGGTTTCCTGTAAATTTTAAATTTGAATTCATTATTACCCTTAATAATTAAAACATCTAGAAAAGGCAATGAGTTATTTTCTTCAAACTCAACAGTAAAGTTTATAGAATGGGCTAAGCTATTTAATTTTCCAAGGAAATGGTGTATATCTACATTTTTTGGGCATAAGACACAAAATATCAACATATCTGAACCATTTAGCTCTATTAGGGAGGATTGTGTTAAGCAACCTTGTTTCAAAAAATTCCATGTATAGGTTACTAAGAACAGGTGAAAGAGGATTTCCCATTGCCATACCAAACTTCTGAGTGTAAAACTTATCATTAAATACAAATTTTGCATCAACAATGCAAAGTTTAATAAGTTTAATGATAGTAGGAACTGGCAATGCTAAATCATAGTTAACGAGTTCTTCAGATAAGAAACTTAATAAATCATCAACAGGAACTTTCGTAAACAAAGAAGTAACATCAAAACTAACCATGTTAAAATCATTTAAGTCAGTCAAGGAGCTTAATTTATCAACTAAGTCTATGTTGTTTTTAACATTAAAGTTAGAAATTTTGCCAACAATAGGGCTCAAAATATCAACAAGCCATTTCGATAATTTATATGAAACTGACCCTATGGAGCTAATAATTCGTCTGACTGGATTCCCTGGTTTGTGTGTTTTTATTAGTCCATGCATGTAAGGCGAAGATGGATTAGTGGAAGTAAATTGTTTGACTAATTCATCTTTGCCTTTCAGTAGAAGTTTTATTGTTTTATTGAAATTGCTGTTAACGGTTTCTAGGGGATTTTTCCTAAGTTTAGAATAGGTTTCAGTATCCTCTAAGAGATTATTCATTTTTTCTTGGTAATCATTTTCTTTCATAATTACTATTGCATTTATTTTGTCTGCTTTAGTAAGGCGCAAATTTTTATTGTTATTAAGTGTATCATAAGACTTAAAGAATCTTTGAAGGCAATTGGGAATGTTTGGTTTTAACATAGAGCTATATACCATTCCTTTACTAATATTAATTTCATCAGAGGATAAATCAGAATCAGATCACTCTTTAGTTGTAGCTACAGCAAGAGTAAAAGGTAGATGGGATACAAGGAAAATGGAAGAAGCAGGTAAGAGAGGTGGAAGTTTATAAGCTAAAGAAGGAGGCAGTTAGGGTAAGCTATAAACAGCTATTGGAGAATAGATGGTCTAGTGAGAGTATAGGCAATGGGGATTAAGATGTATGCGGTAAGTTTAAAAATATAATGTTAGAGTGTTCAGCAGAAGTTTGTGGTTACAGGAAAGAGGGTGCGGGAGGGAAGAAGAGCGATTGGCGGAATGATGATGTAGAGAGGGTAGTAATAGAGAAAAAGTTAGCATATGAGAGGTTTTTGCAAAGTAGAATGATGCAAGGAGGAAGGAGTATATGGAGAGGAAAAGATAGGTTAAGAGAGTGGCGAAACAATTTAAGAAGACAGCAAATGAGAGAGTAGGTGAGATGTCATCAACAAATTTTCTTGAAAATAAGAAAAAAAATTGGAGATTAACAAGTTGGGGAAGCCTAAATAACAAATGGCTTTAATTGTTAAAAATTGGAGAGGAGAGTTATTAAAAGGAGAGTTAGAGGTATCAGGAAGATGGAGGGTATATTTTGGGGAATTGTTAAATGTTGGTGAAGATAGGGAAGCTGTGATTTCGTGTATAGGGCTAGGAGGAATAGCATCTTGTAAGAGTGAAGAGGAGAAGTTAGCTGTGAGTGTGGGGTACGTTCGTGTGGAAGTGGGTAGAACGAAAGGGGGTGAAGCAGCCGGGATTGATTGGATAAAGGTAGAAATGTTAAAAGCAGGTGGTGGATATAGTCTTGAAGTGGTTGGTGCTTTTATTTAATAAATGTATGGAAGAGGGTAAGGTACCTAGTGATTGACAGAGACCATGCATAGTTCTTTTGTATGAAGGCAAAAGGGACAAAAGAGAATGCAAAAATTATAGCGGAAGAGATCTGTTGAGTATACCCGGTAAAGAGAATGGTAGAATTATTATTGAAAGAATTAAGAGTAGGACGGAGAATAGGATAACAAATGAGCAAGGAGGCTCTAGGAAAGGAAGAGGGTGTGTAGACCAAGTGTTTACAGTGAAACATATTGATGAACAGCATTTAGATAAGGTTCTAGATTTTTATGGCATTTATTGATTTGGAAAAGGCGTATGACAGGGTGGATAGGGAGGCAATGTGGCAGATGTTGCAGATGTATGGAATAGGATGTAGGTTATTGAATACAGTGAAAAGTTTTTACGAGGATAATGAGGCTCAGTTTAGAGTATGTAGGAGAGAGAGAGATTATTTACCAGTAAAAGTAGGTCTTAGACAAGAATGTGTCATATCACTATGGTTGTTCAATATATTTATAGATGGGGTTGCAAGAGAAACGAATGCTTGGGTGCTGACAAGAGGTTTGGGGTTAAAAGATAAAGAATCTAACACAAAGTAGGAGTTGTCACAGTTGTTAAGTGCTGATGATACTGTGCTTTTGGGAGACCGCAAAGAGAAGTTTGAGAGGCTGGTGGATGAGTTTAGTAGGATATGTAAAAGAAGAAAATTGAAAGTGAATATAGGAAAGAGTAAGGTGAAGAGAATAACAAAAAAATAAGTAACAAACGATTGGATATGTTGGAGGGAGAGAGTATGTAGGAGGTGAATGTAGTCAGATATTTAAGACTGGACAGGTCAGCAGATGGGTCTATGAAAGATGAGGTGAATCATAGAATTGACGGGGATGAAAGTAAGTGGTGCACTGAGGAGTCTGTGAAGACAAAGGGGCATATATGAGAGTATAGTTATACCAACATTCTTATATTTGCGTGAAGCATGGGTGGTGAATGTTGCAACAAAAAGAAGGCTGAAAACAACGGAGATGTCTTGTCTGAGGGCAATGTGTGGCATGAATTTAATGCCCAGAATTCGTAGTTTGGAAATTAGGAGGTGCGGGATTACAAAATATATTATCCAGAGAGCTGAGGAGGGGTTCTTGAGGTTGTTCGGGCATGTACAAAGTATGGAACTAAATAGAATGAATTCGAGAGTGCATAAATTTGTAGTGGACGTGTTGTGGCCTCCTAGCAAACTGTCGGTTAGATCGTTAACCTGCTGGCCTGCAGTAACACTGGGAACTTCATCTCACTCAATGTTGTAAGAGACAACCAGTGATTTGTAATAGGAGGGAAGGTTGGGGTAGAGGTCGCCTAGGAAAGATTAGAGGGAGAGGGAAGAGGATGTTTGAGAGCGAGAGGGTTGTACTTCCAGAAAGCAAGCGTGAGCGTGATAGATAAGAACGAAAAGAGACAAATGATTTTTAGGACTTGACGAAGTGTTGGAGAGTGAGCAGGGTAATATTTAAGAAGGGATTCAAGAAAACCAGTAAGCCGGACTTGAATCCTGGAGTTGAGCTAATTATGCAATTTTATAACTGT
>NC_091299.1:50433307-50520807 GCF_038502225.1 Cherax quadricarinatus | reverse complement strand
GCCAGCCTCATGGTGGACGAAAACACATGACGCCCTAATCCACTGGAATATTCGATCCTTAAGAGTAGCGCATCCAACGGAACTGGATGTTATACTCGCTACCCAAGGACACAGCATGGGTTCGAGTCATTGGCTAGTGCAGTGTTGCTATTGATCAATACCACTCCTTCGTGGTCACAATAATATAAAATACTGTTCGTTGTACTAGTACACCAAACAGGAACTAGATAGAAATTAGCCTAGAGTCATCCACACCATCGTGTGTCCTTGGGTAGCGAGTACAACATCCAGTTCCGCTGGATGCGCTACTCGTAAGGATAGTATGGTCCAGTGGATTAGGGCGTCACGTGTTTTCGCCCACCATGAGGCAGGCCAAAGCAGCATTGGTTCGAGTCCTTGGCTAGTGCAGTGTTGTATATATATATATATATATATATATATATATATATATATATATATATATATTATTCATTCTCATCCCTGTTTAGTGTACTAGCCTCACTAGCAGCATTTACGTATTATTGTAACCACGAACGAGTGGAATTCATCAATAACAACACTGCGCTAGCCAAGGATTCGAACCCATGTTGTACTGGCCTGCCTCATGGAAAGCGAGAACCACATGACGCTTTAAACCACAGGACCACCCATCCCTACAAGAATGGCGCAGCCAGCACACTGCTAGCTGTGTGCTGGCTGCGCCATTCTCGTAGGGTTGGGTGGTCATGTGATATATATATATATATATATATATATATATATTATATATATATTATATAATTATATATATATATATATATATATATATATATGTCGTGCCGAATATGTAAAACTGGTCAATTAGCAAGAACTCATTTAAAATTAAGTCCTTTCTAAAATTTTCTCTTATACCTTTAAAGATATATTTTTTTCATTAATGTTTATGTAAAAATTTTTAATTTTGCGCCAAAAGAATCTTAGAAAACTTACCTAACCTTATAATAACAAGAACACTTTATTTTAGCCTAACCCAACTAAATATATTTTAGATTTGCTAACAGTATTTAATACTAAATAAACACAGTGAAATATATTTTTTTCGTAAGGTTCAGAATGATTTTGGCGAAATTATTGCATACACAAATTTTCACTTGTCCTATATGGCAAGATGAACGTTGCTCTTTAAGCCAAGATCGCAAATTCTGCCTATTCGGCACCACATATATATATATGTATATATATACATATATATATATATATATATATATATATATATATATATATATATATATATATATATATATATATATATATATGTATATATATATATATATATATATATATATATATATATATATATATATATATATATATATATATATATATGTATATATATATATATATATATATATATATATATATATATATATATATATATATATATATATATATATGGAAAGCAGATTGCCTCTGACTACACATGTGCCGCCACATTGGCAGACACCTACTTGCCATACTCCGTAGTGGAAGCGGGTGGAGCTGCCAGCCACAGGGAGACCCATAAGATCCGCAAATATGAGGACCTTCCCCCTTGCTATAACTTCATCCCAATAGGGTCGGAGACCCATGGAGCATGGGTCAAGTGTGCTCCAAAGTTCCTAATAGAGCTGGGTGAAAAGATCACCATAGAAACCAAGGACCACAATGCGACCAGCTTCCTCTTTCAGAGGCTCAGTGTTGCAATCCAGAGAGGAAATGATTGCAGCATTCTGGGCACGCGGGCCACCGCCGGGGAGCTGGACGAAGTATTCGAGATGTAGCTCTAAGTCACCTATGTTGTTTTACTTTCTATCGTATTTTTGTGAATGTTTTGTCAATGTATTTTGTCTTTAAATAAAATATACATAAAATATTGGGGGTGGTAGGAGAAAATTCTCAAACAGCTTCAGGGAGAACCTTGAGTTTTCCCTGAAGCAAGTTTATTCTTTTCTCTGAGGATGAGGGTCCCTATAACAGTTCTAGAGGTGGTACCTCCCTATATTTTATATATATATATATATATATATATATATATATATATATATATATATATATATATATATATATATGTATATATATATATATATTTTTTTTTTTTTTTTTATTTTATTATCACACCGGCCGATTCCCACCAAGGCAGGGTGGCCCGAAAAAGAAAAACTTTCACCATCATTCACTCCATCACTGTCTTGCCAGAAGGGTGCTTTACACTACAGTTTTTAAACTGCAACATTAACACCCCTCCTTCAGAGTGCAGGCACTGTACTTCCCATCTCCAGGACTCAAGTCCGGCCTGCCGGTTTCCCTGAATCCCTTCATAAATGTTACTTTGCTCACACTCCAACAGCACGTCAAGTATTAAAAACCATTTGTCTCCATTCACTCCTATCAAACACGCTCACGCATGCCTGCTGGAAGTCCAAGCCCCTCGCACACAAAACCTCCTTTACCCCCTCCCTCCAACCCTTCCTAGGCCGACCCCTACCCCGCCTTCCTTCCACTACAGACTGATACACTCTTGAAGTCATTCTGTTTCGCTCCATTCTCTCTACATGTCCGAACCACCTCAACAACCCTTCCTCAGCCCTCTGGACAACAGTTTTGGTAATCCCGCACCTCCTCCTAACTTCCAAACTACGAATTCTCTGCATTATATTCACACCACACATTGCCCTCAGACATGACATCTCCACTGCCTCCAGCCTTCTCCTCGCTGCAACATTCATCACCCACGCTTCACACCCATATAAGAGCGTTGGTAAAACTATACTCTCATACATTCCCCTCTTTGCCTCCAAGGACAAAGTTCTTTGTCTCCACAGACTCCTAAGTGCACCACTCACTCTTTTTCCCTCATCAATTCTATGATTCACCTCATCTTTCATAGACCCATCCGCTGACACGTCCACTCCCAAATATCTGAATACGTTCACCTCCTCCATACTCTCTCCCTCCAATCTGATATTCAATCTTTCATCACCTAATCTTTTTGTTATCCTCATAACCTTACTCTTTCCTGTATTCACCTTTAATTTTCTTCTTTTGCACACCCTACCAAATTCATCCACCAATCTCTGCAACTTCTCTTCAGAATCTCCCAAGAGCACAGTGTCATCAGCAAAGAGCAGCTGTGACAACTCCCACTTTGTGTGTGATTCTTTATCTTTTAACTCCACGCCTCTTGCCAAGACCCTCGCATTTACTTCTCTTACAACCCCATCTATAAATATATTAAACAACCACGGTGACATCACACATCCTTGTCTAAGGCCTACTTTTACTGGGAAAAAAATTTCCTTCTTTCCTACATACTCTAACTTGAGCCTCACTATCCTCGTAAAAACTCTTCACTGCTTTCAGTAACCTACCTCCTACACCATACACTTGCAACATCTGCCACATTGCCCCCCTATCCACCCTGTCATACGCCTTTTCCAAATCCATAAATGCCACAAAGACCTCTTTAGCCTTATCTAAATACTGTTCACTTATATGTTTCACTGTAAACACCTGGTCCACACACCCCCTACCTTTCCTAAAGCCTCCTTGTTCATCTGCTATCCTATTCTCCGTCTTACTCTTATATATATATATATATATATATATAATTATATATATATTTATATATATATATATATATATATATATATATATATATATAAGAATAACAGGTGGTTGAGTCACTGTAGATGAGTCACTGCTGTAGACTCACTGCTACAAAGTCACAGTCTCTTTGTCTGGTATGAGGCCAGATTCGGCGAGGGACAGGAAACTTGATAGTGGGACGCATACTTTATGAGTACAGTTATGGAGGTGGGCATTTTATCTTACATATAGCAAGATGAGGTGTGTGTGTGTGAGTGTGTGTGTGTGTGTGTGTGTGTGTGTGTGTGTATGTGTGTGTACTCACCTATTTGTACTCACCTATTTGTGGTTGCAGGGGTCGAGTCTTAGCTCCTGGCCCCGCCTCTTCACCGGTTGCTACTGGGCCCTCTCTCTCCCCGCTCCATGAGCTTTATCAAACCTCGTCTTAAAACTGTGTATGGTTCCTGCCTCCACTACGTCATTTTCTAGGCTATTCCACTGCCTTACAAATCTATGAATGAAGAAATACTTCCTAATATCTCTCTGACTCATTTGTGTCTTCAACTTCGAATTGTGGCCTCTTGTTTCTGTGTCCCCTCCCTGGAACATCCTGTCTTTGTCCACCTTGTCTATTCCACGCAGTATTTTATATGTCGTTATCATGTCTCCCCTGACCCTCCTGTCCTCCAGTGTCGTCAGGCCGATTTCCCTTAATCTTTCTTCATAGGACATTCCCCTTAACTCTGGAACTAACCTTGTGGCAAACCTTTGTACTTTCTCTAGTTTCTTGACGTGCTTTATCAAGTGCGGGTTCCAAACAGGTGCTGCATACTCCAGTATGGGCCTGACATACACGGTGTACAGTGTCTTGAACGATTCCTTACTAAGGTATCGGAATGCTGTTCTCAGGATTGCCAGGCGCCCATATGCTGCAGCAGTTATCTGATTGATATGTGCTTCCGGAGACATGCTCGGTGTTATACTCACCCCAAGATCTTTCTCCTTGAGTGAGGTTTGCAGTCTTTGGCCACCTAGCCTATACTCTGTCTGTGGTCTTCTGTGCCGTTCCCCTATCTTCATGACTTTGCATTTGGCAGGATTAAATTCGAGAAGCCATTTGCTGGACCAGGTGTCCAGTCTGTCCAGGTCTCTTTGAAGTCCTGCCTGGTCCTCATCAGATTTAATTCTCCTCATTAACTTCACATCATCTGCAAACAGGGACACTTCTGAGTCTAACCCTTCCGTCATGTAGTTCACATATACCAAAAATAGCACTGGTCCTAGGACCGACCCCTGTGGGACCCCGGTGCCCATTGTGATACATCATTACGTACCATGACTCGTTGTTGCCTCCCTGTCAGGTATTCTCTGATCCATTGCAGTGCCCTTCCTGTTATATGTGCCTGATGCTCTAGCTTCTGCACTAATCTCTTGTGAGGAAACTGTGTCAAAAGCCTTCTTGCAGTCCAAGAAGTTGCAATCAACCCACCCCTCTCTCTCGTGTCTTACTTCTGTTATTTTATCATAAAACTCCAGAAGGTTTGTGACACAGGATTTGCCTTCCGTGAATCCGTGCTGGTTGGCATTTATACTATTGTTCCGTTCCAGGTGCTCCACCACTCTCCTCCTGATAATCTTCTCCATAATTTTGCATACTATACACGTCAATGACACAGGTCTATAGTTTAGTGCCTCTTTTCTGTCTCCTTTTTTAAAAATGGGAACTACATTTGCCGTCTTCCATACTTCAGGTAGTTGCCCAGTTTCCAGGGACGTGTTGAAGATTGTGGTAAGTGGCACGCACAACATATCTGCTCCCTCTCTAAGGACCCACGGGGAGATGTTGTCCGGTCCCATTGCCTTTGAGGTATCGATGTCCCTTAGCAGTTTCTTCACCTCCTCCTTATCTGTATGCATGTCGTCCAACACTTGTTGGTGTATTCCTTGCTGGTGTCCCCATCTGGTCTGTCCCCCCAGAGTCCTTCCTGTCTCTACTGTAAATACTTCCTTAAATCTCGTGTTGAGCTCCTCACATACCTCTTGATCGTTTCTTGTGAGTTCTTCACCTTCTTTCCTCAGCCTTATCACCTGGTCCTTGACTGTTGTCTTCCTCCTAATGTGGCTATACAACAGTTTCGGGTCAGATTTGACTTTCGATGCTATGTCGTTTTCATACTGTCGCTGGGCCTCCCTCCTTATCTGTGCATACTCATTTCTGGCTCTTCTACTAATCTCCTTGTTTTCCTGGGTCCTATGCCTCCTGTACCTTTTCCATTCTCTGTTGCACTTAGTTTTTGCCTCCCTACACCTTCGGGTAAACCAAGGACTCGTTTTGATCTTCCTATTATTTCTCTTTCCCTTGGGAACAAACCTTTCCTCTGCCTCCTTGCACTTTGTTGCCACATATTCCATCATCTCGTTTACTGATTTTCCTACCATTTCTCTGTCCCACTGAACCTCCTGCAGAAAGTTTCTCATACCTTTGTAGTCCCCCCTTTTATAGTTTGGCCTGTCCCCTTCAGTTCCTGTGTGTGTGTGTTTGTGTGTGTGTGTGTGTGTGTGTGTGTGTGTGTGTGTGTGTGTGTGTGTGTGTGTGTGTGGTCTGTGTGTGTGTGTCTGGGTGTTCGTGTGTGTGGTTGTTCGTGTGTTTGTGTACTCACCTAGTCGTAATCACCTAGTTGTGGTTGCAGGGGTCGAGTCACAACTCATGGCCCCTAGTATTTCACTCTTCCTGCTCCAAGAGGTTCAAAATCATATTTGTTCTATTGCTACGTATGGTTCCTGCCTCCACTAAATCACTTCCCGGACTATCCACTTCCTAACAACTTACTAACATCCCTGTGATTCATCTGAGTCTTAAACTTTCAGCTGTGACTCCTTGTTGCTGTGTCCCATCTCTGGAACATTCTGTATCTTTCCACCTTGTCGATTCGTCTCAGCATTTTATATGTCGTTATCATTTCCCCCCTATCTCTCTCCTCTCTCAGTGTCGTCAGGTTGATTTCGCTTAACCTTTCCTGGTAGGACATACTCCATAGCTTCAAGACTATTCTTGCTGCAAACCTTTGCACTTTCTCTAGCTTCCTTGCATGCTTGGCTAGGTGAGGGTTCCAAACTGGTGCTGCATACTCCGATATGGGCCTAACGTACACAGTGCACAGGGTCTTGAACGATTCCTTATTAAGATGACGGGATGCTGTTCTTATGTTTGCCAGGCACCTGTATGCTGCAGCAGTTATTTGGTTCATGTGCGCCTCACGAGATATGCCTGGTGTTATACTCACCCCAAGAACCTTTTCCTTGAGTGACGTTTGTAGTCTTTGGCCCCCTAGACTTTACTCCGTATGCGGTCTTCTTTGCCCTTCCCCAATCTTCATGACTTTGCATTTGGTGAGGCTGAACTCGAGGAGCCAGTTGCTGGACCAGGCCTGCAGCCTGTCCAGAGCCCTTTGTAGTTCTGCCTGGTACTCGTCCAATTTAATTCTTGTGTGTGTGTGTGTGTGTACTCACCTAACTGCACTCACCTAAGTGTGGTTTCAGGGGTCGAGACTCAGCTTCCAATTGTGACCCCTTGTTTCTGTGTTCCCCCTCTGGAACATCCTGTCTCAATCCACCTTATCAATTTCACGCAGTATTTTGTACGTAGTTATCATGATTCCCCTGACCTTCCTGCTCTCCAGCGTCGTCACCTAGTTGTGGTTACAGGGGACGAGTCACAGCTCCTGGCTCAGCTTATTCAATGGCCACTACTCGGTCAAGCTTCCCACTCTATGAGCCTTATCATACCTCCTCTTGAAGCTATGGATGGATCCTACCTCCACTACATCACTTCCCAGACTATTCCACTTTCTGACAACTCTGTGACTGAAGAAATACTTCCTAACATCCCTGTGATTCATCTGAGTCTTCAGCTTCCAACTGTGACCCCTTCTTGCTATGTTCCATCTCTGGAACATCCTGTTGATTCCTCTCAGTATTTTATAAGTCGTTATAATATTCCCCCTATCCTATCTTCCAGTGTCGTCAAGTCGATTTCCCTTAACCTCTAGTCGTAGGACATACCACTTAGCTCCAAGACTAGTCATGTTGCAAACCTTTGCACTCTCACTAATTTCTTTACATGCTTGGCAAAGTGTGGGTTCCAAACTGGCGCAGAATACTCCAATATGGACCTAGCGTACACAGTGTGCAGGGTCCTGAATAATTTCTTATTGAGATGTCGGAATGCTGTTCTTAGGTGTGCTAGGCGCCCGTATGTTGCAGCAGTTATTTGTGTGATGTGCGCCTCAGGAGATATGCCTGGTGTTATACTCGCCCCCAAGATCCTTTTCCTTGAGTGAGATTTGTAATCTCTGGCCCCCTAGTCTGTACTCTGTGATCTTCTTCGCAGTTGCCCAATCTTCATTAATTTGAACTTGGTGGGGTTTAACTCTAGGAGCCATTTGCTGGACCAGGCCTGCAGCCTGTCAAGATTCCTTTGTAGTTCTGCCTGGTCCTCGTTCTATTGAATTCTTCTCATCAACTTCACATAATCTACTAAGAGAGAGACATTGGAGCCTATTCCTTCTGTCATGTCATTCACAAATAACAGATACAGCATCGGTCCTTGGACTGATCTCTGTGGCACTACGCACGTTACAGGCGCCCACTCTGACAACTTGCCACGTATCATGACTCGCCGTTGTCTTCCTAACAGGTATTCCTTGATCCATTGCAGTGCCTTCACTGTTATCCCTGCCTGGTCCTCCATCTTTTGCACTAAATTCTTGTGTGGAACTGTGTCAAACGCCTTCTTACAGTCCAAGAAAACACAATCTACCCACCCCTCTCTCTCTTGTCTTACTGCCGTCACCTTGTCATAGAACTCCAGTAGGTTTGTGATGCAGGATTCCTGTCGCTGAAACCTTCATGGCTGCCTTTGATAAGCTCATTCTTTTCTAGGAGTGCCAACACTTGTCTAGATAATCTTCTCCATGACCTTGCATGCTGTACATGTCAGTGACTCTGCCCTGTAGTTTAATGTTTTGTGTCTTTCCCCTTTTTTCAAAAATTGGGACTGCATTTGCTGTCTTCCATACTTCAGGTAGTCGCCCTGTTTCGATAGATGTATTGAAGATTGTTTTTAGTGGTACACATAGAGCCTCTGCTCCCTCTCTCAGGACCCATGGAGAGCTGTTAATCGGCCCCATTGTCTTTGAGGTATCTAGTTTGCTTAGCGGCCTCTTCACTACTTCCTCGGTTGTATGCATTGTGTCCAGCACTTGGAGTACCTCACCTCTCCGTGCTTCTGGAGTTCCTTCTGTTTCTTCTTCTTTGAATCTCATGTTGAGCTCCTCGCATACTTCGCGGTCATTTTTGTGACCTGCCCTCCTTCCTTCCTCAGCATGATTACCTGGTCCTTGACTTTTGTCTTCCTCCTTATCTGGTTGTACAACAGCTTTGGGTAGGATTTGGCTTTCGCTGCTATGTCATTCTTGCATTGTCTTTGGGCCTCCCTTCTTACCTATGCATATTCATTTCTGGCTCTACGACTGCTCTCCTTATTCTCCTGGGTCCTTTGCCTTCTATACTTCTTCCGTTCTTTAGCCCACTTTGTTTTGGCCTCCCTGCACCTTTGGGTGAACCAAGAGCTCGTCCTCGCTTTCTCGTTATTCTTTTTAACCTTGGTTACAAACCTTTGCTTCGTTGCTTATATTGTTGTTACATATTGCATAAACTCGTTTACTGACTTCCTTGCCAGTTCTCTGTCCCACTGAACCCCGTGCAGAAAATTCTTCATGCCCGCATATCCCCCTTTCCAGTAGTTGGACTTCATTCGTCTGGCCCTTCCTGCTTCTCTCTCCACTTGTAACTCGACTATGTATTCGAAGCCCAGAACTTAGCCCTCATCATCTTAGCTCTCCACGTGTCTGGGCCCCCATGTGGCTCCAGGTTCTCCCAATCGATTTTCTTGTGGTTGAAGTCACCCATAATCAGTAGCTTTGCCCTTCTCGCATGAGCCCTTCTGGCCACTTTAGCCATTGTGTCTTTGATATTTTTCAGGGTTGAATTCCAGGAGCCAGTTGCTGGATCAGGCTTGTAACCTGTTCATGTCTCTTTGTAGTCCTGCCTGATCCTCGACCGATTTGATTCTCCTCATTAACTTCACATACCTCTTGGTCATTTCTTGTGAACTCCCTACAATCCTTCCTCAGCCTGGTCCTTGATTGTTGTTTTCCTCCTGATGTGACTATACAACAGCTTCGGGTCAGACTTTACTTTCGATGCTATGTCGTTTCCGTATTATCGCTGAGCCTCCCTTCTTATCTGTGCATATTCGTTTCTGGTTCCTCGGCTGATCTCTCTATTTTCCTGTGTCTTTTGTCTTTTGTACCTTTTCCATTCTCTAGTGCACCTAGTTTTTGCCTCTCTACACCTCTGGGTGAACCAACGACTCGTTCTGGTCTTCCCATTATTTCTGTTTCCCTTGGGAACAAACCTCTCCTCTGCTTCCTTGCATTTTGTTGTCACATCGTTCATCATTTCTTTTAGTGGTTTTCCTGCCAGTTCTCTCTCCCACTGAATGTCTTACAGGAAGTCCTTCATGCCTTTGTAGTTCCATCGTTTTGTAGTTTGGTTTTCCCATCCTATTCCTGCTACTCTCTCCATTTGTAGCTCTACTATGTAATCAAAGCACAGAACCACATGACCACTAGCACTAAGGGGCCTTTCATACATTATATCATCGATGTCCGAATTACTCAAGGTGAACACAAGGTTCAGTCTTGCTGGATCATCCTCACCTCTCTGGTAGTGTCTCCAACATGTTGATTCATGAGGTTTCCCAGTACGACATCCATCATCTTGGATCTCCATGTTTTGGGACCCCTATGAGGCTCCAGGTTTTCCCAGTCAGTCTCCTTGTGATCGAAATCACTCATAACTAGTAACTTTGCTTCCCCCATGTGAGCTCTTGTGGCCACCTCGGCTAGTGTGTCAACCATTGCTTTGCTGCTCTTGTTGTATTCTTCTCTTGGCCTCCTGCATTTCTTTGACAGGTAAATTACTGCAATTACCACCTTATGGCCCTCAGATTGGACTGTTCCTTTCCTTCCATTTCCTCTAATCCCACTGGTTTTTAATGAGCAGTGCAACTCCTCCCCTTCTCCTTCCTCTATCTTTCCTGAGAATTTGATATCTGGGTGGAAAGATTGCATCTGTTTTCATCCTGGTGAGTTTCGTTTCTGTGAGTGCTATTATGTCTGGGGATGTCTCCTTAATTCTTTCATGTCATTCCTCGCACTTATTTGTTATTCTGTCTGCATTTGTATAACAAACCTTCAACTTTTCTAAAACTGTGATTTGGAGGGTACGTTGGAGTTGGGGAAGTGGGAGACCTGATAAGGAACCATCGGTGATTGCTGTGAGGGTGGAGTTTGTAATGAGGTGGGTGGGACACTGGATATGGCATGTGTGTTTTGGGTTAGGTAGGTGATTATGAGGGAGGCTGTATTTGATCTTCCTCCTGAGTCTGGTTTCTTCTGCCCATCTTCACCTTCCTTTCATCTTTGTACCATCTCTTCCAATTTCTGATTTTCTTCTTTTGTTCTATTGCAGTCGAGATACACCTTCTGGTATGCCGGCATGTCCCTTAGTCTTGCTTTCTTCTGTAGGATCCTGTTTCAAGTCGATTCTGCCTTGAAAGTCACTTTGACTGGCCGGGTTCTTCTTCTTGCAAACCCCCCTATTCTCTGATAATTTTCCAGCTGAGTCATGTCAGTGGTGTGTTCGTCCGAGTGTGTGCGTAGGGCAGAGGGAAGGAGAAGAGGAAGCCGGAGACACTGGCAAAATGAGAGAGGGGTGGGGAGGGGGAAAGAGGGGGGAATGTGGGGAGAGAGCAGGAGGGAGAAGCAAAAGGGAAGAGAGAATGGAAGATGGAGAGGGGGAAAGAGGGAGAGGAAGGGGAGAGAGAGAGGGGGGATCAGGGCAAGGAGTGGGAGATAGTTGCTGAGAGGGTGCAGGAGGGAGTGTGTGTGTATATGTGAGAATGTGTGTGTGTGTGTGTGTGTGTGTGTGTGTGTGTGTGTGTGTGTGTGTGTGTGTGTGTGTGTGTGTGTGTGCGTGTGTGTGTGTGTGTATAATTAACTGAATGGCAGTGCAATATATTTATAAAACACATTAGTTTCCAGTCACTGATCTAATGCTCTACTGAGCAGGACAAATTTCTCCTGGCTGAATAAATTAACTCCACCACTGTATTCCTTCTTTTTTACTTTTGAAAAATCGATTATGCGTCCACCTGGCAAAGAAGAATGGTGCATGTAACATTCATTGGCATTCCCACTTTTTACGCTTCGCTCGACTGCATTAAATTTTGTTATTATGTCTCCTGGATGTAATATAGTGGCGTGCAGAGCGGGAATAAGGCACCACAAATATTACTGCTGGAGCCTGTGTTCTCATTTTAATTTTGTCTTAGGCAAGTGTTTCGTCATAATTAAATTAGCGATAATAATAATAATAATAATAATAATAATAATAATAATAATAATAATAATAATAATAATTATAATTATAATTAACATTATTATTCCATCTAAAATTCGCTATTATAGAAACAGTATATATGCTATATGCAGGGCCGGATTACCGCATAGGCAAACTAGGCATTTGCCTAGGGCCCCGTGCATTTGGGGGCCCCGCGGTCCAAGGGGTTCAGGTGCTCATCCAAGAATGTGTACATGGTGCAAGTGCAAAGGGGTCCCTACCTAAAAAGTTCTAGTGTTTGGAGAGTAAAATTGATTTTTAAAAATTAATCGAAACAAAAATAAATAATGAAATAAAATAAAATCAAGCAAATCAACCCACTTGCTGAATATGTGCCCTGGTCAGCACATTCTCTTAATCTTGTTGGGTCATGTGCTGCGGAGTGTTGTGTCGCTGCAGTTTCATTTTTTGGACTTTTACAAGCACTCTTTAATTTTTTCTCTGCTTCAACGCATCGGTGGAGTATACTCAAGTCAACCATTCATGGAGATGTCATCAAATTATTATCAACAACAAGGTGGTCAGCGCAGCATGATGCAACACATGCTTTGAAAGACAGCTTTGCTGAAATACGTTCTGCTTTGATCCAAATAGCAGAGGATGAAGACCAGACAGCAACTACAAGAAGCGAAGCAGCCAGCTTAGCATCAAAATTGGAAGATTTTGAATTGGCCTTACTCTGTGTGCTTTGGGACTGTATACTGGAACGGTTAAATGCCACGAACAAGACACTTCAGAAAATTGAAATTGAAATGGCTACTTGTGCTAACCTCTATGCAGGCTTAGTGGAATTTGTAAGCTCACTTCGCAATGATGAAGCTTTTGAAATGTTTGAAGAGAAAGCTAAACTGCTGGTGAAAGACTACAGTTACCGGACTGATCATCAGCGGTCAAGGAAGAGGAAACGCAATTTTGAAGAGCCAGACAATGAAATTGTGTTGCTACCAAGGCAGAAATGTAAGACAGCTACATACTTCGTCATTCTGGATTCACTGATTACAGAATTGGTGAAAAGAAAAGAAATCTACCAGAATCTCAATGACAAGTTTGGATTTCTGTTCAAAATTACTACTATGCCAGATGCAGAATTGAGAGAAGTTGCATTAAAGTTGCAACAACACCTTTCAGCAGATGTTCAGGACACATTTGTTGAAGAAATAGTTCATTTTTCTGGGTATATGAATCAGATTAAAGCTCCACCTGAAAATGTGCGCCCTCAGCTGCTTTGAAACATTTAAGAAATGCAGGTATCTCAGAAATCTTCCCTAATGTTGACATAGTGTATCGCCTTTACCTAACACTTCCAGCTACTAACTGTGAAGGAGAACGTTCATTTTCTGTTTTGAAAAGAGTGAAAAACCAGCTCCGTTCAACAATGAGCCAAGACAAATTGTGTAACCTAGCCTTGTTGACCATTGTGTCTGATCTAACAAGAAATATTGATTTTCAGAATATAATTGATGATTTTGCCAATATGAAATCCAGAAAAAAGTTTATTTAAGAAGTGCCTGTGAATATAAGCAATTCTTTACTTTCTTGAGTTTATATGATTTGATAGTCTTATGCATGATGCAATGATAACAATAATGGTCAGTGATTTATAAAGGGAATAATAGTGCTGTAGTGGTTATGCTGAATATAATAGGTACATGATGTCACTACTTTAATAGCCTAATCTAGTAATACTATGCTGTCTTGAGTTTATTCTCTTTAAAATGCATGATTTAACAAGATAGTTATAATGGCTGTTGGTAAATGGTTTTGGTTGTCTTGATGTACTTTCCCTATTAAATTTAATCTAAATAGCCAGAATGTATTTAATTAGACCTTAAACAGGCTCACACCGACCCCCCTCCCACCCCCAAGCTGGAAGGGGTAGTTTCGTTTACCCGTAACTCAAAGGGGCCCCGCCAATCTGAATAGCCTAGGGCCCGGAGACTTCTTAATCCGGCCCTGCCTATATGCTACTCTCTTATATATCCATTCCTCACACTTGGGATGAATAACCCATTACCCAACACACACACACACACACACACACACACACACACACACATACATATATATATATATATATATATATATATATATATATATATATATATATATATATATATATATATATTATACATATACATGTAGATAGATAGATCGCAGTCAGGAGGACTCGATTCCGCTACTGAGACAAGATTCCCAGGCAGTGCTCTTATCCATTCGGCCATAAATGTCACATAAGTTGGGCAGCCTGGTTCACAGGCCATGTTTCTTTTCCAGCCCGGGCAAGTCAGTGAGCTGACAAGCGATTTTTATATCAATGCACCACGCAGAAACAAGCGAGTATGTACAGAGAACGATCGCAGTCAGGAGGACTCGATACTGCTAGTGATATGGACAAGATTCCCAGGCATCACTCTTAATCTTGAACCCACAAATGCCACATAAGCTGGGCAGCCTAGATCAAAAGCAATATTTCTTTCCCAGCCCAGGCACGTCAGTGAGCCTCAGGAATGGATTCAAGCTACCTTGTTAGTCTCAGTAGCAGTATCGGTTCCTGCTGACTGCGATCTTTCTCTGTATATACCCCCTTGTTTTTGCTTGGTGCATTGATATATATATATATATATATATATATATATATATATATATATATATATATATATATATATATATATATATATATATATATATATATATATATATTTTATAATATAGGGAAGTACCACCTCTATAGCTGGAATGGGGACCCTCATCCTCAGAGAAGACAATAAACGTATCTCAGAGAAAACTCAAGGTTCTCCCCGGAGCTGTTTGAATATTTTCTTCTCCTATCACCCCCTATATATGTTTTATTCTATGTGAACATTTATTAATAAACAAAATACATTTACAGAAAAAAACATAAACATGAATACAATGGCACAATGTATCAAAGATGATGAATTTCCTCCAGCTCCTCCGAGGCTGGACGTGAGCCAAGTATGCAGCAAGCATTTCCCCTCTGGATGGCGACGCTGAGGCGCTGGAACATGAAAGTGGCTGCCCTTGGGTCCCTGGTGGTGTCGATGAGTCTGGAACCCAATTCTTTAAGGAAACGTGTGGCATTTTTTCCCCATGATCCCAAGGTCTCTGATCCCACTGGGACAAATTGATACTGTTGGCTAATGTCCCTGTACTTGCTGATCTTGTACTCCTCCCTGTGGTCAGCAGCTCCTTCCTGTCGCCCCACACTGTGATGGATATAGGTGTCAGCCAGTGTGGACACACAGGTATAGTCCCATGCTAAGAGCTTGCCATTCTTCCAAGGATAGATGGTGATCCCGTCGGGGCGGTTTGCTGGGTTGTGGGTATTGTTTGCTGCAAGTGATCGTGGCTCCCTCTCGGCAGGGCATCCAGCTGTAGCAAGGGTTCTCTTAATGATGTCGTTGACCTCATTGTGTCTTGCATGCCAGCCCTTGGTTTTGGAACAGTTAAGACCATGTAGACCGTATTGGTCTGCTTGCACTTCGCCGCAAATACACATATATTCTGTGTGAATTGGGGCAGCAAGGCGCAGAGCCACTGCAATACGGAGGGTCTTAGGGTCGAGTCGCGTTCCCATTGCCGATATGGGAACTGTTTGGAGGAAGTCCCCGGAGTGAGGTGCACTCACAGCCTGGAGACGGGCAATCTCCCTATCTGATGTTGCAGCCCTGAGCATGTTGGCAAGCACCTTTTCAGCAATTGGGCTATCCCAGCTTGACTGTTTGTGAGCCAGTGCTGCACTAGGGTTTGGTGCTGGAGCAGCAAGAGTCTCCCATTCGGTGATGGCACTGACATAGCTAGGGTCTTCTATTCCTGCTGAGTCACTGAGGGTGTCAGGAAGAATTTGTCTTATCAACTCGTTTGATGCAATGGAAGAGGATAGGAAAGCTGGTAGAGCAATCTGGGAGGATCTGCGTACTCCTAGCCCTCCAAGCCTGACCGGAAGTGAGGCTTGCAACCACTGTCCATCGTCAAGGGAAAGATTCAATACACTCTCTAGCATGGCCTTCAGGAGAGAGTCATATTCCTTGAGTTTTGGACTGCTGAAGGCTGGGGAGCATCTCAGAAAATAGGTAAGTTTTGGGGTTGACAGGCACCTGGTGAGTAGGTAGAAGGCATCGTGTGTGTCAATGTCTTTCATCCTGCTTTCCATCGTCCGGAGGTCTGAGACTTTTTTTCCTAGGACCAGATCGATGGCATTGGACCCAAGAGGAGCACCGAGGAGAGTGCTATTGGCTGGATCAATGGCTCGTGCTCCTGGTAAAACGGTACTAATATTCTGGATCAACTGTTGATTGGTAGAAACTATTTCACATTTGGTGGGGTTTAAAGAAAGGCCCAAGCTTTCTCCCATGTCTTTAATTTTACTGATGTCCTCCAGGAGAGATTCTGTTGTGCCAGCTAGGGTACCGTCGTCCAGGAACCAGATATTGAGCTCGCTGGAGAGTGCCTCCGTGACTTCCTTGATGACCAAACAAAATAGAAAGGGGGCGAGAGGGTCCCCCTGTTGCACGCCCTCACACGAGTCAATTTCATGGTCCCCAAACAATAGTTTGGAAGTCACACTATAACACGATTCTGTGAAGGGATAAAGGGAAGGGAAGTTTCTATAAACTGCTTGGAGAGCAGCATCCCTTCTGACTGAGTTGAAAGCATTGGCAAAGTCCAATTTGACCAAGGCTTTTTCATAGGACATGTTTTTGATATATACTCGTGCTGCGTGGGCAGCTGCTTCGCAGCCCTGTTGAACGCCGAAACCGAGCTGAGTTGGTTTCAGCATTGCAGCAGCCTCTTGACTCACCCTTCTTACTGCAACCTTGGCGACTAGGCGCCGAAGGGTGTTACCCACTGCAATGGGCCTGATTCCGCCATCCTTTTTCCGGAGGGCACACAATGAGGCACCAAAGAAAAAGGGTCTGATGGCCTCTGGGACACCGCCAGCCAGGCACAGGTTGGAAAATTTGGTGAGTTCAGACAGCAGCCTCTCTGAAACCTCACCAAGTGCTGGATTGAGTATTTGTTTTAAGTGTTGAGGCCTTAAACCGGTGAAACCTCCTGCTGAACCCTGTGGAAATCACATAGCAGCTTTATACACATCAGCATCCTGTAAGGTTAGATGTTCTTCGCTTGCTGCAATGTCAGGGAGGTCAATGTTGGTACTGGGAGCCCTGGGTGGATGTTTGTCCTTCAGAGCTTGCGCCGTGCTGACGTCCTTGGGAGCGATGGTATCCTCACTGGTTATAAGTCTCAAAGCTCCAATAGTATTACCCTCTTCTATTTTTTTGCTAATTTGGGCTCTGATTTTTGAGGTGTCGGGTGTCTTGTTGTTGGCATTTGCCCGGCGAGTGTTTGTCGCCCTAGGGGGGAGACGGACGAGGTTGTCATCCCTTGGGAATGCATTTATTGCCCTAATAACATGTGTTGCTAGTGACTTGTCCCTCCTTGGTGGGACAGCCAAACAGGCATTGCCAAAAAGCAGCAAGTTGTGCCAGGATCTGTTGTTTGAAGGAGCATCGTTGACTTTCTTCAGAAGGTCAGTGAATTTGCTAGCAGCTTGAGGGCGAGCTGCTTTGGGGATGTGTGTCAGAGTCCTGGTGGATGTTAATTTGATTGCAGATTTGAGGTCCTCTGTAGAGGTGAAGTCACGGTAGCTGTCATCCCTATATTTTTCCTTCTATTTCATTAGTTAGAAGGTTGTCAATGAAGGAATGCAATGATCCACTATTTTAATTTAACTTTGTACGTCACATAACTTGTTCTCAGCGGTTAGAACCTTAGGGCTGGCTATTAACTATCTTCTAGAATTTTTCCTCATGGTATCTGCAAACTGTAAGACCTTCTCCACCCGACCCCATATGGGGTGGGATGTGGGCGGGGACCGGTATGTAGGTGGCATCCCATTTGTCTGTCTCAGAGACCGGCTGGTGCCTCCACACTACCATTCTCTGAAAACTTACGCTACTTCTCTTGTGGTTGATTTGCAACATTGCACAGCACCTGATGACGCACTGAGAAATGTGAAAGTACTAGAGCTAAAGATTTCCATAATATATATATATATATATATATATATATATATATATATATATATATATATATATATATATATATATATATATATATATATATATATATATATGCAAAACAACAACTCTGAAAGAATAGAGAAATTCCAACCGCTTTCGTGACTACTCACATTATAGTTCCTTGATAATGTGAGTAGTCACGAAAGCGCTTGGAATTTCTCTATTCTTTCAGAGTGGTTGTTTTGCATATTCTG
This sequence comes from Cherax quadricarinatus, assembly GCF_038502225.1. Taxonomy (NCBI): domain Eukaryota; kingdom Metazoa; phylum Arthropoda; class Malacostraca; order Decapoda; family Parastacidae; genus Cherax; species Cherax quadricarinatus. The sequence goes on along the minus strand of NC_091299.1, from coordinate 50,502,377 downwards.
AAATCACCTGTTTACTGTGATCTTATTGCATATATATATATATATATATATATATATATATATATATATATATATATATATATATATATATATATATATATATGTATATATATATATATATATATATATATATATATCCACGGAACAAGTGGTATTTATCAATAACAACACTGCACTAGCCAAGAGAAAACGCATGACGCCTTAGTAATCTAGTAGTTTAAAGCGTCATGCGTTTTCTCTCACCATGAGGTGGGCCAAAACAGCATGGGTTAGACTTCTCGGCTAGTGCAGTGTTGTTGTTGATCAATACCACTTGTTCCATGGATACAATAATATACATATATATATATATATATATATATATATATATATATATATATATATATATATATATATATATATATATATATATATGCAATAAGATCACAGTAAACAGGTGATTTCAGAATATGCAAAACAACCACTCTGAAAGAATAGAGAAATTCCAAGCGCTTTCGTGACTACTCACATTATCAAGGAACTATAATGTGAGTAGTCACGAAAGCGCTTTGATTTTCTCTATTCTTTCAGAGTTGTTGTTTTGCATATATATATATATATATATATATATATATATATATATATATATATATATATATATATATATATATATATATATATATATATATATATATATATATATATATATATATATATATATTATGGAAATCTTTAGCTCTAGTACTTTCACATTTCTCAGTGCGTCATCAGGTGCTGTGCAATGTTGCAAATGAACCACAAGAGAAGTAGCGTAAGTTTTCAGAGAATGGTAGTGTGGAGGCACCAACCGGTCTCTGAGACAGACAAATGGGATGCCACCTACATACCGGTCCCCGCCCACATCCCACCCCATATGGGGTCGGGTGGAGAAGGTCTTACAGTTTGCAGATACCATGAGGAAAAATTCTAGAAGATAGTTAATAGCCAGCCCTAAGGTTCTAACCGCTGAGAACAAGTTATGTGACGTACAAAGTTAAATTAAAATAGTGGATCATTGCATTCCTTCATTGACAACCTTCTAACTAATGAAATAGAAGGAAAAATCTCTCATTTGTCAACGGTGTCTCACAACCTTCCAGAATATTCAGGAAATAATCTCAGTGTCAGTTAATATGCCTACGCGAATTCTCAAGTTCCATCATGGAAAGAAACATAATAGAATCCTCCTTGAAACATGATAAAAAGGCAGTATATTGTGTACAGCCTTTAACAAGAATGTAACACAAAAGTGCAGGATTGCTCCTTATGCCAGGGGGAGTTTCGTGATGTTTCGGTTATGTTTGACCAGAGTCTGCAAACTAAATATCATGGCACGCCCGTACGTCGATATATTATATGACACCTTGTTAAGTCCGTCGCGAACGTCGATATTTAATATGTTAGGTCTGCCGCCGGTATAACTCACTCAGCTGCTACTGCATACAGGTGTCGTAATGCGACAGGTGCTCTAGGTAGTGTGCGGCAATACAGGCTGCAACCTGAGCGATATAATATCTTTTGAGCTATCGTATGATAGCCCAAAAGAAATGTAGATTGACCTAGTGATGTCCTAATCCGTCTAGGTGCAGTGGTACAAGGTACACATAGGTGGTTGCAACATGGTGATAGTAACTAGTTTAGTATTTTAGTGAATCAGATTGTTGGTAATATTATAATGATAATAATAATATTAGATGATAGTAGATAATAATGACAGATATGGCATTAAAATTAATAATAGACTAGTTATTAAAAGAAAGCATGAATAGGAGAATTCACAGAGGCATATTAACTGACACTAAAAGTATTTCCTGAATATTCTGGCTATTAACTATCTTCTAGTGTTTTTCCTAAAGCTATCTGCACACTGTGAAGCCCACTCCACCCGACGCCATGTGGGGTGGGGTGATGGGGGGACCTGTATGTAGATGGCATCCCACTTGCCTGTGTCAGAGAGACCGGCTGGTACCTCAACACTACCACTCTGAAAACTCTGTGAAAACTTACCCTACTGCTCTTATTGTTGCCATTGCAATATTGCACAGCTCCTGATGATGCACTGAGAAGTGTAAAAGTGCTTGAGCTAAAGATTTCCACCCAGTGTGGTTTGTCTGGCATTGTTAAGGTCGCCTCTCTGTGATTGCTTTCCAAATATATATATATATATATATATATATATATATATATATATATATATATATATATATATATATATATATATATATATGTGTGTGTGTGTGTGTGTCGTGCCGAATAGGCAGAACTTGCAATCTTGGCTTAAATAGCAACGCTCATCTTGCCATATAGGACAAGTGAAAATTTGTGTATGCAATAATTTCGCCAAAATCATTCTGAACCTAACGAAAAAAATATATTTCACTGTGTTTATTTAGTATTATATTATTGTAAACAAATCTAAAATATATTTAGTTGAGTTAGGCTAAAATAAATTGTTCTTGTTATAATTCGGTTAGGTAAGTTTTCTAAGTTCCTTTTGGAGCAAAATTATAAATTTTTACATAAGTATTAATGAAAAAATATATCTTTAAATGTATGAGAAAATTTTAGAAAGGACTTAATTTTAAATGAGTTCTTGCTAATTGACCAGTTTTACATATTCGGCACGACACACACACACATATGTATATATATATATATATATATATATATATATATATATATATATATATATATATATATATATATATATATATATATATATATATATATATATATATATATATATATATATATATATATATATATATATATATATATATATATATATATATATATATGTATGTATATATATATATATAGATATATATATGAAACAATAATAACACTGTGACTAGCCAAGGATTTGAACTGATGTTCTTTTAGCATGCCTCATAGTGAACGAAAATTCTATTAATTATAATTGGATCTAATTTATATAAACCAAAGGAAATATTCATATTATTGTCAAAACTGCTTTTTATGAAACAAGATTCAATTATATTCTTGTCGACCATGGACTTGTTTGATACAACTTTCTCAACTTTTTGAAAATCAATTGGATGGTTAAAATCTTTCACATCAATAAATAGAGTATTGGAATCTTGTCCAGTTCTAATGCTGTATTTATGTTGTTTTAATCTTAGTTCGAGACTTTTCCCAGTTGGACTGTAATAAACTTTATCGCAAATTTTACAAGGAATCTTATAGACACATCCGTCAGCACTTTACTGGGGACCCTCTTCCTCAGAGAGGACAAAAATGCCTCAGCGAAAACTCAAGGTTCTCTCCAGAGCTGTTTGAATATTTTCTTCTCTTACCCCACCCCTATATTTTATATTCAATGTGAAATTTTATTAATAGACAGAATACAGTGACAGAAAACACAAACATGAATACATTGGTACAATATATCTTCCTCATTTACGCCAATGACCTACTGAATGTATCCCAACTACTAAAACCCATATTATTAGCAGATGATACAACATACGTTGTTTCTCACCCAAACCCAGTCATACTGGCCAACACTGTTAATGCTGAATTGCAGAAAATATCTTCCTGGATGATGACTCACAAGCTTACTCAATACTGAGAAAACCTATTTCATTCAGTTTCGTAACAGAGCCACAATTGTTTCACTTAACATATCGCAAAACGGACCACCCATCGCAAGACGCACAGAGAGAAAATTCATAGGAATCCACCTTGGCAGTAGCCTTAAATTCCAGACCCATATGCAACAAATTTCCAAGAAAATTTCTGAGACAGTAGGCATACTATCAGAGATACGGTACTATGTTCCACAATCAGCTCTCCTTGCACTGTATTACTCACTCATATACCCTTATCTCACCTATGGAATTTGTGCATGGGAATCAACAACATTAAGTCACCTAAGATCACTAATAACCCAGCAAAAGGCTGCAGTCAGAATGATAAAATTCCCACTCCAGACAGCATACTCCACCAATATTCAAAAGTCTAAAACTACTCACCGTAAAGAACATCTATACTTATTCTTGTGCCTACTATAGGACGCACGACCATAACACAAGACACAGGTCACTTTATGATGTACCCCTTGTCCACATCACACTATGTGAGAACTTCATGCACATAAAGGGCCCCAAAATTTGGAACCTATTACCAGTAAATACTAAAATAACCCGGTCTGAACATCAGTTTAAGACTCTTCTCAAAAACCATCTACTCACCCTCAACTAAATAAATAATACTCAACACTTAAATTTACCAAAAAACCTCCTAATTACCTAAATCTTAACATTTCAAAATTTAGTTACCCATGGTTCATGCATAACTTAATACTACACTGAAGAATAAATACTTGTACAAAACTATACTGCCTTACACCATATTGTATCATTCTTATACTGTAAACTACTTTCACTAATACTCAATATTATATTCCGATATTATAACTTAAATATATCCTATTGATATACACAACCTACAAAATACTCTCAAATTGTCCCAATGTAATATCCCCAGATTATAACTTGATTATAACTTGACTGTAACGTACTATGATCAATTTATCTAGTAATAAGTAGTAGTCTACCCATAATGCCATAGCATGATAGTGACTCTGCACTGCAACTCATTACTGTAACTACAGAATCTCTAGCAAAGAAACAAAATTGCATTGCATTGCATTATGTTGTATTGTATTAGGTGATGACACGGGGACAGGAAATGGGTCTCATCCTGAATCCATCCAAATGTGAAATCATCTCAGTCAACAAGTGATAAATGCAGTGAGATCCAAACTACCAGGAACATCAGTCATTGCCCTTACAAATAGCATCTTGCTTGGAGCACCTCTGGGAGGCGATGCCATTGACACAGTCCTTAGGAAGAAATTGGAAGAACTGAGAAGAATGGAACAACGAATAGGCATTCTTGACACACACGATGCCTTGTACCTTCTCACAAAGTGCTTGAGTCTGCTCAGATCGACATATTTCCTAAGATGTGAACCTTCATATGATAACCCTATACTGCAGGAATATGACAGTATCCTGAGGCAGATTTTTACGAAAGTACTTAACCTTACTCTAGAAGACGGGCAGTGCAACCAAGCTACACTTCCAGTCTGACTAGTAGGCATTGGTGTCCGCAAGTCATCACAGATTACGCTACCTGCTTTTCTGTCGTCATGCACTGCATCCAGAGGGCTTGTAGCAGCGATTCTCCCTGAACATCTTAGGGACAAGACTGGAGTCCAGGACCAAAAGTTCATTGACGGAGCCATGATCTGGGATAATGTAACGGGCTCTGAAACCAGGCCTGCTCCTCACAACAACTACAAACAGTCGCACTGGGATGCCCCGGCAGTGGAGAAAATAGCCTCAACATTGCTTCAGAGTGTGTCAGGGAAGGATAAAGCCCGCCTCCTGGCAGTGAGAGCTCCTCATAGCTGTTCCCAACTACAGCCTTGGCACACGCCTCGACCCACAGACCATCCGCATTGGTGTTGCCTGTCGATTTGTCGCCCCTATTCTCACCGAATACAGGTGTATTTGTGGCAGTGAAGCAGCAGACCGATTCGGGTACCATGGTCTTGTGTGCTGTAAATCCGAGGAAAAGATTGCAAGACATGAGGAGGTTAATAACATTATCAAGAGGAGCCTCACAACAGCCGGATGCCCAGCAGTAAGGGAGCCATCCCAACTATGCAGATCTGATGGCAGCAAGAAGAGTCCAGATGGTATCACATTTCAAGCCTGGACAGACGGTAAGCAGGTGGTGTGGGACTACACATGTGCATCTACCTTGGCTGATTCTCCAATACACCAGGGAGGAAGGAGGGGCAGCCGCCGGCTTCAGGGAGTCCCAAAATTCTAGAAAATATGAAGAACTTGCCCATCATTATATGTTCGTTCCCATAGGCTGATTGACCCTTGGCTCATGGGGAAAGAGTGCATCTAAGTTCCTTAAGGAGCTGGGCAAAAGACTCATTAGGGTAACTAGGGATCCCAGGGAAGCTAGTTTTCTGTTCCAGTAACTCAGTGCTAGTGTTCAGAGGGGTAATGTCTGCTGTATTTTGGGCACGCGCCCCAGTTCTGAAGAACTGGATGAGATTTTCGCATTATAATCAATGACAGAGCGTAACAATGTGTACTAGACATGTATCTCTCACTACAGACCACTACCCTACCTTCCTCTTGACAAACATTAGTAAACCACCACTTGAATACAACAAAGTCTCATTTAGACTCCATGATGAGGCCTCAATAAGGAAGTTCACAGCTGACCTAGAGACTGTTGACTGGCCTACAGAATTCTCCAAGGCCAATGGTATTGACGACTGGACAGACATTTTTCTTAACAAACTACTTAGACTATACAACAAACATTGTCCTATAAAAACGAAACAGATCACAAACAAACGGTTTGGTTGCCCATGGCTAACCAGCACCATTCTGAAATCCATTGATAAGAAACACCAATATGAAAAGCAATATAGACAGGGCTTAATACAAAAATATATTCTTAAACACTATTCATCAGTCCTCACCAAAGTAATAAAGAAAGCCAAACAACTATACTACTCCAGTAGATTCACTGACACAAGAGGAGATATAAAAAAGACCTGGAAAACACTCTCTCATATTCTAGGGACCCACAAACTGAAAAAACAAGAATATTGTCCTAACTAAACCTAATGAAACACCACTGCAACCTACCAACACAGCTAACAAGATAAACGACTTCTTCTCAACCATAGGTTCTAATCTCGCCAATAAAATCCCACGTACCATTGCCCATGCCGGGGACTACCTAGATGGGAATTTCCCAAATTCCTTCTATCTTGCTGCAACTGAGCCCACGGAAGTCACCGAGATTATAAAGTCACTTAAAAATAACTCAGGGAATCTGTCTCATGTCCCACCATTATTGTACAAGAGAGTGGCCCATGTCCTCTCGCATACTATCTCATTGCTTTTTAACAAGTCACTAGAAGCTAGCACCTTCCCGAAACTACTCAAGACGGCAAGGGTTACACCAATACATAAAGGTGGTGACCGTACAGATTTAAACAACTATAGGCCAATATCAAACTTACCATTGCTATCCAAAATCTTTGAGAAACTCGTGCACAGGAGACTGTATTCATTTATAACGTCAAAAAACATACTCAACCCCTGCTAATTTGGATTCAGGAAAAATAAAAGCACTAACGATGCAATTATAAAAATTCTAGATCTGCTTTACATAGCATTGGAAAATAAGGAATATCCACTAGGAATTTTTATTGACCTAAGAAAAGCTTTTGACACAGTAGACCACGGCATCCTACTCCACAAACTTGACCATTATGGTATAAGAGGCCATGCGCTTGCATATTTCAAATCTTACCTTACTAATAGGTATCAGTATGTCACCATTAAAGACACAGCATCAACAACACAGCCACTTGATACTGGAGTTCCGCAGGGAAGTGTCCTTGGTCCCCTGCTCTTCCTCATATACATCAATGATCTTCCAAATGTATCTCGACACCTGAACCCCATTCTCTTTGCTGACGACACGACTTATGTCATCTCTCACCCTAATCTTGCAACCCTCAACACCATTGTTAATGAGGAGCTGATCAAAATATCGACTTGGATGACAGCCAATAAACTTACGCTTAACGTTGACAAAACCTACTACATTATGTTTGGTAGCAGAGCAGGAGATGCGCAAATTAACATTAAGATCGACAACACTCTAATTACCAGGCATAATGAGGGCAAATTCCTAGGCCTATACCTCGACAACAACCTGAACTTCAGCACCCATATCCAACACATAACCAAAAAAGTATCCAAAACGGTTGGGATCCTCTCCAAGATACGATACTACGTGCCGCAAACTGCCCTTCTCACACTATACCATTCACTTATATATCCATACCTCACCTATGCTATCTGTGCTTGGGGTTCAACTGCAGCAACACACCTAAAGCCAATAATAACCCAACAAAAAGCCGCAGTAAGAATAATCACTAAATCCCATCCCTGGCAACACCCCCCCCCACTCTTCATAGATCTAAACTTACTCCCTGTTCAGTACATCCATACTTACTACTGTGCAATCTACATCTACAGGACCTTAAATTCCAATATTAACCTTGACCTAAAACGCTTTCTTGATAGTTGTGACAGAAGCCACAGGCACAACACCAGACACAAACATCTCTATGACATTCCCCGTGTCCGACTAAACCTTTACAAAAATTCAATGTATGTCAAAGGCCCTAAAATCTGGAACACCCTACCTGAAAATTCCAAAACTGCAGACACATTCATCACCTTCAAAACTACCATCAGAAAACATCTTATCTCCCTGATACACCCTGTCAACTAATAATACGAATACCACCTGGTGGTTCACACTTACACTTACTCACCCATTTGACCATAAACAGAAATATCAATCTCAATCTCAAAATAATGAATATTAACTAGTCATAAGTTGGCCTGTGATACTCCAATACTGAAACTACGTATAGTGCCAAAACAAAAGCATTCACATTGCTAAACTCACAACTAGTATTTAGTCACTTAGCCATAATACCAACTTATCTCATAATTTTGTAACATTTTAAACCTAAGATTTAATATAAGTCTGCCCGAAATGCCTAGCCATGCTAGGTGTTCTAGTGGTACACTCTGTAATTATTATTTTACTACATGTAAACCACACAATAACCAAATTCTGTAAACTCAGCATTGTAATAATTATAGAGAATAAACTTTGAATCTAATGTATTGTATATGCTATCTTTATATCAACAGTGTATCTCTTAAACCTTTTGTACCATATTATTTAATAAAATATACCTAGTGGTGAAAAAGAATGAAAGGGCGGGGTGGTTGGGGAAGTGGATTATTACACAAATAACCCGCACATAAAAGACAGAAGCTTACGACGACGTTTCGGTCCGACTTGTTGTGCATGTGTCATTTCATCCTGTCGGTATTATATACAATTCTTGCACTACTACTACTACTACTACTACCACTACTACTACCTCCACCTCTTCCTGCCTATATATAGCCGTCCTGCTCCACCTCTGTTAGTGTGACTTTGTCAATGGTCCAAGTCGGACCGAAACGTCGTCGTAAGCTTCTGTCTTTTATGTGCGGGTTATTTGTGTATCGTTCCAGTCACGGTATTGTGCCTTTTTGTTATTTATTAGTGGATTATTATTATTATAATTAAGGGGGAAGCGCTAAACCCAGAGGATTATACAGCGCCTGGGGGGGGATGTGGAAGGCATTCAGGTTTAATTTGGGAAACTGGAGCGCAGATCCAATTCCCTAAATCAAGAGCCCCTCACCAACATCAAGGAACCTTCCTTGAGGGGTTGGGGAAGGGGAACATTCAAACGGCTTCAGGAAGAAATCCAAATATCCTTCCTTGAAGCCTTTTTATCCACTTCTCCGAGACTATGGGTACCACAATTTACACCATAGGTGGACTCTATTATATATATATATATATATATATATATATATATATATATATATATATATATATATATATATATATATATATATATATATATATATATATATATATATATATATATATATGTCGTGCCGAATATGTAAAACTGGTCAATTAGCAAGAACTCACCTAACCTTATTATAACAATAACAATTTATTTTAGCCTAACCCAACTAAATATATTTTAGATTTGTTTACAATAATTTAATACTAAACAAACTCAGTGAAAAGTATTTTTTTCGTTAGGTTCAGAATGATTTTGGCGAAATTATTGCATACACAAATTTTCACTTGTCCTATATGGCAAGATGAGCGTTGCTATTTAAGCCAAGATCGCAAGTTCTGCCTATTCGGCACGACATATATATATATATATATATATATATATATATATATATATATATATATATATATATATATATATATATATATATATATATATATATATATATATATATAGGGACGCCAAGCCCATGATTCTCTTCAAATCGCTTGTGCTCTCTACGCTGGAATACTGCTATAAACTAACGGCTCCCTTCAAGACTGGCGACATTGCAGACCTGGAGAGTGTACAAAGAACTTTCATGACACACATAAGTGCGACAAGGCACCTAAACTACTGGGAACGGTTGAAGATCCTTGACCTGTATTCCCTCGAATGCAGGCGAGAGAGATACATGATAATATACGCTTGGAAGGTCCTGGAGGTATATATATATATATACATATGCAAAACAACCACTCTGAAAGAATAGAGAAATTCCAAGCGCTTTCGTGACTACTCACATTATCAAGGAACTATGAAAGTGAAGCATCGAAGGAAGCTATATAAGGGGTCCGGCCAGCACCTCACTATCAGATCCCACAACGGTTAAACATGTGACGCGCGGCGAGCCAACTTGGATAGGTCCTTTGCACAACTCACCCCCAAGCTATTCTACCCAAGAAAATTTAAAAATTATTTGTCCAGTGTATTATTAAATTCTTTCCAAATTCTATTAATTATAAGTGGATCTAATTTATATAAACCAAAGGAAATATTCATATTATTGTCAAAACTGCTTTTTATGAAACAAGATTCAATTATATTCCTGTCGACCATGGACTTGCTAGATACCACTTTCTCAACTTTTTGAAAATCAATTGGATGGTTAAAATCTCTTATATGAATAAATAGAGCATTGGAATCTTGTCCAGTTCTAATGCTATATTTATGTTGTTTTAATCTTAGTTTGAGATTTTTACCAGTTTGACCGTAATAAACTTTATCGCAAATTATATAAGGAATCTTATAGACACATCCATCAGCATTTTGGGGGGAATTCTTTATCAAAAGTTTTTTTACTGTATCAAGATTTTTGAATACAACTTTAATATTAAAAGTCTTAAGAAGAGAAGGCATATCAACCAAGTTTTCATGGTAAGGGAGAACCAACATATTTTTAGTTGAATAAGGCTGGTTGCCCCTTTTTGGATTATAAAAAGTGTTTCTAGCAACTTTAAAAGATTTATCAATTACATTTCTTGGGTATTTTAAATCATTACCTATTTCATAAAATTTGGATATTTCCTCATCTATGAACTCAGGACTACAAATTCGTAAAGCTCTCAAAAACATTGATGAGAAAACAGACAGTTTGACTCTATCTTGATGCGAGGAATAATAGTGGACATAGGAACAGTTATTTGTAGGTTTTCTGTAAATTTTAAATTTGAATTCATTATTACCCTTAATGATTAAAACATCTAGAAAAGGCAATGAGTTATTTTCTTCAAACTCAACAGTAAAGTTTATAGAACGGGCTAAGCTATTTAATTTTCCAAGAAAATGGTGTATATTTACATTTTTGGGCATAAGACACAAAATATCATCAACATATCTGAACCATTTAGCTCTATTAGGGAGGATTGTGTTAAGCAACATTGTTTCAAAAAATTCCATGTATAGGTTACTAAGAACAGGTGAAAGAGGATTTCCCATTGCCATACCAAACTTCTGAGTGTAAAACTTATCATTAAATACAAATTTTGCATCAACAATGCAAAGTTTAATAAGTTTAATGATAGTAGGAACTGGCAATGGTAAATCATAGTTAACGAGTTCTTCAGATAAGAAACTTAATAAATCATCAACAGGAACTTTCGTAAACAAGGAAGTAACATCAAAACTAACCATGTTAAAATCATTTAAGTCAGTCAAGGAGCTTAATTTATCAACCAAGCCTATGTTGTTTTTAACATTAAAGTTAGAAATTTTGCCAACAATAGGGCTCAAAATATCAACAAGCTATTTGGATAATTTATATGAAACTGACCCTATGGAGCTAATAATTGGTCTGACTGGATTCCGTGGTTTGTGTGTTTTTATTAGTCCATACATGTAAGGTAAAGATGGATTAGTGGAAATAAATTGTTTGACTAATTCATCTTTGCCTTTCAGTAGAAGTTTTATTGTTTTATTGAAATTGCTGTTAACGGTTTCTAGGGGATTTTTCCTAAGTTTAGAATAGGATTCAGTATCATTTAAGAGATTATTCATTTTTTCTTGGTAATCATTTTCTTTCATAATTACTATTTTATTTATTTTGTCTGCTTTAGTAAGACGCAAATTTTTATTGTTATTAAGTGTATCATAAGACTTAAAGAATCTTTGAGGGCAATTGGGAATGTTTGGTTTTAACATAGAGCTATATACCATTCCTTTACTAATCTTAATTTCATCAGAGGATAAATCAGAAAATTTTTCAAAGTTACAAAAAGCTTTTGCAATTTCAACATTATTAAGTTTTTTTGAAGTTGCAAAACTTAGGCCAAAACCTAGAGCAGCAGTTGTATGTTTGTCTAAAATTTCATCTGATAAGTTAATTACAAAATTGTTATTAGAGTCAAACTGTCTGTTTTCTCATCAATGTTTTTGAGAGCTTTACGAATTTGTAGTCCTGAGTTCAAAGATGAGGAAATATCCAAAATTTATGAAATAGGTAATGATTTAAAATACCCAAGAAATGAAATTGATAAATCTTTTAAAGTTGCTAGAAACACTTTTTATAATCCAAAAAGGGGCAACCAGCCTTATTCAACTAAAAATATGTTGGTTCTCCCTTACCATGAAAACTTGGTTGATATGCCTTCTCTTCTTAAGACTTTTAATATTAAAGTTGTATTCAAAAATCTTGATACAGTAAAAAAACTTTTGATAAAGAATTCCCCCCAAAATGCTGATGGATGTGTCTGTAAGATTCCTTGTAAAATTTGCGATAAAGTTTATTACGGTCAAACTGGTAAAAATCTCGAACTAAGATTAAAACAACATAAATATAGCATTAGAACTGGACAAGATTCCAATGCTCTATTTATTCATGTAAGAGATTTTAACCATCCAATTGATTTTCAAAAAGTTGAGAAAGTGGTATCTAGCAAGTCCATGGTCGACAGGAATATAATTGAATCTTGTTTCATAAAAAGCAGTTTTGACAATAATATGAATATTTCCTTTGGTTTATATAAATTAGATCCACTTATAATTAATAGAATTTGGAAAGAATTTAATAATACACTGGACAAATAATTTTTAAATTTTCTTGGGTAGAATAGCTTGGGGGTGAGTTGTGCAAAGGACCTATCCAAGTTGGCTCGCCGCGCGTCACGTGTTTAACTGTTGTGGGATCTGATAGTGAGATGCTGGCCGGACCCCTTATATAGCTTCCTTGGATGCTTCACTTTCATAGTTCCTTGATAATGTGAGTAGTCACGAAAGCTCTTGGAATTTCTCTATTCTTTCAGAGTGGTTGTTTTGCATATTTTGAAATCACCTGTTTACTGTGATCTTATTGCATATATATATATATATATATATATATATATATATATATATATATATATATATATATATATATATATATATATACACATATATATATATATATATATATATATACATATATATATATATATATATATATATATATATATATATATATATGTATATATATATATATATATACACATATATATATATATATATATATATATATATATATATATATATATATATATATATATATATATATATATACACATATATATATATATATATATATATATATATATATATATATATATATATATATATATATATATATATGCAAACAATCGCAGACGGGCGATCTTAACTATGCAGGACAAGCCACGGGGGGGAATGTTTAGCTCCAGTAGTTTCACACTTCTCAGTGCGTCATCAGGAGCTGTGCAATGTTGCAAGGAAGCAACGAAAGCAGGGAGAGAAATCTTAAAATAGCGTAGGTGTCACTGGCCAGTGGCACCTACGGTACTTTGAGACTTCTCCCCCGTGGCTTGCCCACATATATATATGAGGGCAAGCCACGGGGGAGAAGTCTCAAAGTATATATATATATATATATATATATATATATATATATATATATATATATATATATATATATATATATATATATATATATATGCATATATATATGGAGGATATATATGCATAAGAGAAAATTTCAGAAAGGACTTAATTTTAAATGAGTTCTTGCTAATTGTCTGTGCAGACAAAGAACTTTGTCCTTGGAGGCAAAGAGGGGAATGTATGAGAGTATAGTTTTACCAACGCTCTTATATGGGTGTGAAGCATGGGTGATGAATGTTGCAGCAAGGAGAAGGCTGGAGGCAGTGGAGATGTCATGTCTGAGGGCAATGTGTGGTGTGAATAAAATGCAGAGAATTCGTAGTTTGGAAGTTAGAAGGAGGTGCGGGATTACCAAAACTGTTGTCCAGAAGGCTGAGGAAGGGTTGTTGAGGTGGTTCGGACATGTGGAGAGAATGGAGCGAAACAGAATGACTTCAAGAGTGTATCAGTCTGTAGTGGAAGAAAGGCGGGGTAGGGGTCGGCCTAGGAAAGGTTGGAGGGAGGGGGTAAAGGAGGTTTTGTGTGCGAGGAGCTTGGACTTCCAGCAGGCAGGCGCGAGTGTGTTTGATAGGAGTGAATGGAGACAAATGGTTTTTAATACTTGACGTGCTGTTGGAGTGTGAGCAAAGTAACATTTATGAAGGGATTCAGGGAAACCGGCAGGCCGGACTTGAGTCCTGGAGGAGGGGTGTTAATGTTGCAGTTTAAAAACTGTAGTGTAAAGCACCCTTCTGGCAAGACAGTGATGGAGTGTATGATGGTGAAAGTTTTTCTTTTTCGGGCCACCTTGCCTTGGTGGGAATCGGCCAGTGTGATAATAAAATAAAAATAATATATATATATATATATATATATCTATATATATATATATCTATATATATATATATATATATCTATATATATATATATATATATATGCAACACAAGCACTGTGAAAGAATAGAGAAATTCCAAGCGCTTTCGTGACTACTCACATTATCAAGGAACAATGAAAGTAAAGCATCAAAGGAAGGTATATAAAGGGGTAGCCCACACCTCACTATCAGATCCCACAACAAAGAAACACCTGATGCGCGACTCATAAGAAAGGGAACACTGCAGCAGGCCCGCCGACCCAACTAGACAGGTCCTTCACACAACCCACCAACAAACTATTCTACCCTAGAAATAAGAATTTTAAAAATTATTTGTCCAATGTATTATTAAATTCTTCCCAAATTCTATTAATTATAAATGGATCTAATTTATATAAACCAAAGGAAATATTCATATTATTGTCAAAACTGCTTTTTTTGAAACAAGATTCAATAATATTCATGTCGACCATGGACTTGCTTGATACTACTTTCTCAACTTTTTGAAAATCAATTGGATGGTTAAAATCTCTTACATGAATAAATAGAGCATTCGAATCTTGCCCAGTTCTAATGCTATATTTATGTTGTTTTAATCTTAGTTCGAGATTTTTACCAGTTTGACCGTAATAAACTTTATCGCAAATTTTACAAGGATTCTTTTAGACACATCCATCAGCATTTTGGGGGGAATTCTTTATCAAAAGTTTTTTTTTACTGTATCAAGATTTTTTAATACAACTTTAATATTAAAAGTCTTAAGAAGAGAAGGCATATCAACCAAGTTTTATGGTAAGGGAGAACCAACATATTTTTAGTTGAATAAGGCTGGTTGTCCCTTTTTGGATTGTAAAAAGTATTTCTAGCAACTTTAAAAGATTTATCAATTACATTTCTTGGGTATTTCAAATCATTACTTATTTCATAAATTTTGGATATTTCCTCATCTATGAACTCTGGACTACAAATTCGTAAAGCTCTCAAAAACATTGATGAGAAAACAGGCAGTTTAACTCTATCTTGATGCGAAGAATAATAGTGGACATAGGAACAGTTATTTGTAGGTTTTCTGTAAATATTAAATTTGAATTCATTATTATCCTTAATAATTAAAGCATCTAGAAAAGGCAATGAGTTATTTTCTTCAAATTCAACAGTAAAGTTTATAGAATGGGCTAAGCTATTTAATTTGCAAAGGAAATGGTGTATATCTACATTTTTGGGCATAAGACACAAAATATCATCAACATATCTGAACCATTTAGCTCTATTAGGGAGGAGTGTGTTAAGCAACCTTGTTTCAAAAAAATCCATGTATAGGTTACTAAGAACAGGTGAAAGAGGATTTCCCATTGCCATACCAAACTTCTGAGTGTAAAGCTTATCATTAAATACAAATTTTGCATCAACAATGCAAAGTTTGTATTTAATAAGTAAAATGGAAACACAGTATGTTGAATCATTGCTATAATAAACTCGGAAGAATTTGTAATGAACTCAAAAACAAACTACAAAGAAAATTAGACATTTTAATTGAAAATAGTGATTGGACAAAGCATGCTAATAACAATTTTGTAATTAACTTATCAGATGAAATTTTACACAAAAATACAACTGCTGCTCTAGGTTTTGGCCTAAGTTTTGCAACTTCAAAAAAACTTAAAATTGCAAAAGCCTTTTGTAACTTTGAAAAATTTTCTGATTTATCCACTGATGAAATTAATATTAGTAAAGGAATGGTATATAGCTCTATGTTAAAACAAAACATTCCCAATTGCCCTCAAGGATTCTTTAAGTCTTATGATACACTTAATAACAATAAAAATTTACTCTTTACTAAAGCAGATAAAATAAATGCAATATTAATTATGAAAGAAAATGATTACCAAGAAAAAATTAATAATCTCTTAGATGATACTGAAACCTATTCTAAACTTAGGAAAAATCCCCTAGAAAAACCGTTAACAGCAATTTCAATAAAACAAAACTTCTACTTAAAGGCAAAGATGAATTAATCAAACAATTTACTTCCACTAATCCATCTTTACCTTACATGTATGGACTAATAAAAACACACAAACCAGGGAATCCAGTCAGACCAATTATTAGCTCCATAGGATCAGTTTCATATAAATTATCCAAATGGCTTTTTGATATTTTGAGCCCTATTGTTGGCAAAATTTCTAACTTTAATGTTAAAAACAACATAGATTTAGTTGATAAATTAAGCTCCTTGACTGACTTAAATGATTTTAACATGGTTATTTTTGATGTTACTTCCTTGTTTACGAAAGTTCCTGTTGATGATTTATTAAGTTTCTTATCTGAAGAACTCGTTAACTATGATTTACCATTGCCAGTTCCTACTATAATTAAACTTATTAAATTTTGCATTGTTGATGCAAAATTTGTATTTAATGATAAGTTTTACACTCAGAAAGTTCGGTATGGCAATGGGAAATCCTCTTTCACCTGTTCTTAGTAACCTATACATGGATTTTTTTGAAACAAGGCTGCTTAACACAGTCCTCCCTAATAGAGCTAAATGGTTCCGATCTGTTGATATTTTGTGTCTTATGCCCAAAAATGTAGATATACACCATTTCCTTGGCAAATTAAATAGCTTAGCCCATTCTATAAACTTTACTGTTGAGTTTGAAGAAAATAACTCATTGATTTTTTTAGATGTTTTAATTATTAAGGGTAATAATGAATTCAAATTTAAAATTTACAGAAAACCTGCAAATAACTGTTCCTATGTCCGCTATCATTCTTCGCATCAAGATAGAGTTAAACTGTCTGTTTTCTCATCAATGTTTTTGAGAGCTTTACAAATTTGTAGTCCAGAGTTCATAGATGAGGAAATAAATATCCAAAATTTATGAAATAGGTAATGATTTGAAATACCCAAGAAAAGTAATTGATAAATCTTTTAAAGTTGCTAGAAATACTTTTTACAATCCAAAAAGGGACAACCAGCCTTATTCAACTAAAAATATGTTGGTTCTCCCTTACCATGAAAACTTGGTTGATATGCCTTCTCTTCTTAAGACTTTTAATATTAAAGTTGTATTAAAAAATCTTGATACAGTAAAAAAAACTTTTGATAACGAATTCCCCCCAAAATGCTGATGGATGTGTCTACAAGATTCCTTGTAAAATTTGCGATAAAGTTTATTACGGTCAAACTGGTAAAAATCTCGAACTAAGATTAAAACAACATAAATATAGCATTAGAACTGGGCAAGATTCCAATGCTCTATTTATTCATGTAAGAGATTTTAACCATCCAATTGATTTTCAAAAAGGTGAGAAAGTAGTATCAAGCAAGTCCATGGTCGACAGGAATATAATTGAATCTTGTTTCATAAAAAGCAGTTTTGACAATAATATGAATATTTCCTTTGGTTTATATCAATTAGATCCATTTATAATTAATAGAATTTGGGAAGAATTTAATAATACACTGGACAAATAATAATTTTTAAAATTTCTTATTTCTTGGGTAGAATAGTTTGTTGGTGGGTTGTGTGAAGGACCTGTCTAGTTGGGCCGGCGGGCCTGCTGCAGTGTTCCCTTTTTTATGAGTCGCACGTCAGGTGTTTAACTGTTGTGGGATCTGATAGTGAGGTGTTGGCTAGACCCCTTATATGCCTTCCTTTGATGCTTTACTTTCATAGTTCCTTGATAATGTGAGTAGTCACGAAAGGGCTTGGAATTTCTCTATTCTTTGACAGTGGTTGTTTTGCATATTTATATATATATATATACATATATATATATATATATATATATATATATATATATATATATATATATATATATATATATATATGTATGTCGTGCCGAATAGGCAGAACTTGCGATCTTGGCTTAAATAGCAACGCTCATCTTGCCATATAAGACAAGTGAAAATTTGTGTATGCAATAATTTCGCCAAAATCATTCTGAACCTAACTAAAAAAATATGTTTCGCTGTGTTTGTTTAGCATTAAATTATTGTAAACAAATCTAAAATATGTTTAGTTGGGTTAGGCTAAAATAAATTGTTCTTGTTATAATAAGGGTAGGTAAGTTTTCTAAGTTCCTTTTGGTGCAAAATTATATATTTTTACATCAACATTAATGAAAAATATATATCTTTAAACATATAAGAGAAAATTTTAGAAAGGACTTAATTTTTAATGAGTTCTTGCTAATTGACCAGTTTTACATATTCGGCACGACATATATATATATATATATATATATATATATAGATATATATATATATATATATATATATATATATATATATATATATGTATGTATATATATACATACATAATGAATATTTATTATTTTATTTTCAACAAGTCTGCCGTCTCCCACCGAGGCAGTATGACCCAAAAAGAAAGAAAAAATCCCCAAAAAAGAAAATACTTTGATCATTCAACACTTTCACTACACTCACACACAATCACTCTCTTTGCAGAAGCGTCCACATACAATAGTTTAGAAGCATATATAAAGAGATATAACCTACCCCTCCAAACTGCCAATATCACAAACCTCTCCTTTGACCCTTAAACTCTCCAAACGTAGATCTACGTTTTTTCAACATTTGAAAGTATGTAAAAAAAACGTAGATCTTCTTTTGTTTTTTACTTTTGAAAACGTGTAAAAAACTTTGATCTACTTTTTTTTTTGTTATGTTTGAAAATATGTAAAGAAAGTAGATCTACTTTTGGAGCACTACGCATGTGAATGTGGATCTGTTTGGACAGTTTAAGGGTTAAAGTGCAGGCATTGT
Source organism: Cherax quadricarinatus (assembly GCF_038502225.1). Lineage (NCBI taxonomy): Eukaryota > Metazoa > Arthropoda > Malacostraca > Decapoda > Parastacidae > Cherax > Cherax quadricarinatus. The sequence continues at coordinate 50,482,765 of NC_091299.1, read as the reverse complement.
ACTTCCCATTTTCAGTACTCAAGTCCGGCTATATAAAAATAACAGATTTCCCTCAATCTCTTCACTAAATATTGCTCTGCTCACACTAACTGTGACTAACAGCTCGTCAGGACCCAGAAACCATTCGTCTATTCATTCCTAACACGCTCACACATGCTTGCTGGAAGCCCAAGCCCCTCGTCCACAAAACCTCCTTTACCCCCTCCCTCCAACTTTTTAGATGACATCCCCAACCTCGTCTTCCTTCCTTTACAGATTTATAGGTTCTCCAAGTAATTGAACTTTGTTCCATTCTCTCTTGATGACTAAACCACCTCAACAACCCCTCGTCAGCCCTCTGACTAGTACTTTTATTAACTCCACACCTTCTCCTAATTTTCACACACCGAATTCTCTGCATAATGTTTACACCACACATTGCCCTTGGACAGGACATTTCCACTGCCTCCAGCCACCTCAAACAATCGCACTACAAACAATCGCACTGGGATGGTCCAATAGTGGAAAATATAGCCTCAACGATGCTTCAGAGTGTGTCAGGGAAGGATAGAGCCCGCCTGCTGGCAGTGAGAGCCCCTCATGCTGGGGACTTTCTGTTGGCTGTTCCCAACTCCAGCCTTGGCACACGCCTCGACCCACAGACCATCCGCATCGGTGTTGCCCTTCGACTTGCCGCCCCTATTCTCGCCGAACACAGGTGTATTTGTGGCAGTGAAGCAGCAGACCGATTCGGGTACCATGGTCTTGTGTGCCGTAAATCCGAGGGAAAGATTGCAAGACATGAGGAGGTTAATAACATTATCAAGAGGAGCCTCACAACAGCTGGATGCCCAGCAGTAAGGGAGCCACCCCAACTATGCAGATCTGATGGCAGCCAGAAGCGTCCAGATGGTATCACCCTTCAAGCCTGGACAGATGGGAAGCAGGTGGTGTGGGACTATACATGTGCATCTACCTTGGCTGATACCTATCTCCAATACACCAGGGAGGAAGGAGGGGCAGCTGCCAGCTTTAGGGAGTCCCAAAAGTCTAGAAAATATGGAGAACTTGCCCATCATTATATGTTTGTTCCCATAGGCTCAGAGACCCTTGGCTCATGGGGAAAGAGTGCATCTAATTTCCTTAAGGAGCTGGGAAAAAGACTCATCAGGGTAACTAGGGATCCCAGGGCAGCTAGTTTTCTGTTCCAGCGGCTCAGTGCGGCTGTTCAAAGGGGTAATGCATGCTGCATTTTGGGCACACGCCCCAGCTCTGAGGAGCTGGATGAGATTTTCGCCTTATAATCGGTGATACACACGTAACAACATGTACCGTATATGCCACCTTTATATCAACAATGTATCTCTTAAATCTTCTGTGCCATATTATGTAATAAAATATTCCTATTGGTAAAAAAAAATAGTTTAAAAGATGGGGTGGTAGGGGAAGTGGAATATTCAAATGGCTTCAGGAAGAAATCCAAATATTCTTCCTTGAAGCCTTTTTATCCACTTCTCCGAGGCTATGGGTTCCATAATTTACACCAGAGGTGGACCCCATCTCTTATATATATATATATATATATATATATATATATATATATATATATATATATATATATATATATATGTCGTGCCGAATAGGCAGAACTTGCGATCTTGGCTTAAATAGCAACGCTCATCTTGCCATATAGGACAAGTGAAAATTTGTGTATGCAATAATTTCGCCAAAATCATCCTAAACCTAATGAAAAGAATATATTTCACTGTTTGTTTAGTATTAAATTATTGTAAACAAATCTAAAATATATTTAGTTGGGTTAGGGTAAAATAAATTGATCTTGTTATAATAAGGTTAGGTAAGTTTTCTAAGATTCTTTTGGTGCAAAATTAAAAATTTTTACATTAACATTAATGAAAAAAATATATCTTTAAATGTATAAGAGAAAATTTCAGAAAGGACTTAATTTTAAATGAGTTCTTGCTAATTGACCAGTTTTACATATTCGGCAAGATATATATATATATATATATATATATATATATATATATATATATATATATATATATATATATATATATATATATATATATATATATATATATATATATATAATGTGTGTGTGTGACAGAGTGAACATTCAAATGGTATAAAATACGGCATTTTATACCATTTGAACGTTCATAATGATGTTCTCACTATCACCAATATATTAACATTAATATTTATGTAGTTATTATCAGAAGTATAGTAACATTCATACTGATGTTCTCACTATCACCAATATATTAACATTAATATTTATGTAGTTATTATCAGAAGTATAGTAACATTCATACTGATGTTCTCACTATCACCAGTATATTAACATTGTTACTAAAGTTATGACTGTCACCAGTATATCAACCAGTATATTAATCACCAGTATATCATAGCCACTAGTATATTATCAATCCTTCCTATTTTCTCAGTATCATCAATATATTTCAACATACGTAACAACACAAAATATGCTCTATTTCAGTATTCTCCTCTATATATACCAAATTTTTATGAATAATCTCAGAATTTTATAAAGTATGAGACAACTGTTTTTATACAATACCAAAGATTACAAACTTTAGCATTTTATTAAATTAACCTTTTTGTTTTTTAAATATACAAGTCTTCCGAGCCGGAAATGCTCACCATAAACAACGATTTTCTGTAATGTATGCTAATGAATGTGTATTGTATTTATAAATAAATTATGATCATTACCATCACAACAATTGGTTACTTAGTAGCTTCAGGTATATTAAATCCAAGCATCACAGCTTCCTTAACAATTTCCGTTAAAAGAATTTTCATTAAATTCCCTGGTCTACCTGGAGTTTACCTGGATGGTATTCCGGTGATCAACGCCCCCGCGGCCCGGTCCACGACCAGGCCTCCCGATGGATCAGGGCTTGATCAACCAGGCTGTTACTGCTGGCCGCACGTAGTCCAACGTACGAACCACAGCCCGGCTGATCCGGCACCGACTTTAAATATCTGTCCAGCAACCTCTTGAAGGCAGCCAGGAGCCTATTGGTAATTCCCCTTATGCATGGTGGGAGATTGTTGAACAGTCTTGGGCCCCGGACACTTACGTTGTTTTCTCTTAGTGTACCAATCGCTCCCCTACGTAAAGATTCTCTGTACACTCTCTAGGTCTGCAATTTCACCTGATTTGAACAGACATGCTAATGTACAAAAATATTCCAGCATAGAGAGAACAAGTGATTTGAAAAGGATCATCATTATCTTGGCATCTCTTGTTTTGAACCTTCTCATTATCCATCCTATCGTTTTTTCTTGCAGTTGTGATCGTGGCACTGTTGTGATCCTTGAAAGTGAGATCCTCAGACATTACCACTCCCAGGTCCCTAATTATTTTTCCGCATTATTGTGTGATCAAAGTTTGTAGTACACTCAGTTCTAGATATTATCTCCTCCAATTTTCCTAAACGGAGTGGTTGGAATTTATCTTCATTGAACATCATATTGTTTTCTGTTGCCCATTGGAAAACTTGGTTTATATCTTCTTGGAGGTTATCCGCTTCCTTAGTAAATGACAGTCTCATGCCGATCCTAATACCGTCTGCAATGGATGACACGGTGCTGTAGAATACATCTCTATGTCTGATATGAGGATGAGGAACAGGATGGGGGCGAGTTCTGTGCCTTGTGGAACAGAGCTTTTCACTATGGCAGCTTCCGATTTCACTCTGTTGACCACTACTCTTTGTGTTCGATTGGTTATAAGGTTGAAGATCCATTTCCTCACTTTGCCACTTATTCCTTTAGCACGTATTTTGTGCGTTATTACGCCATGATCGCACATGTCAAAGGCTTTTGTAAAGTCTGTGTATAATACATCTGCATTCTATTTTTCTTCCAGTGCATCCAAGACCATACCATAGTGATCCAGTAGTTGCAAGAGGCAGGAGCGACCTGCTTTGAGCCCATGTGGCCCTGGATTGTGCAGGTTCTGGAATCCAAGTGATTTTTTATGATGTGGGACGTTAAGAACTATTAGTATATAGTTCTCGGCTAATGTTTTGCTGCCACCTTTATGGGGTGGGGCTATATTTATTATTTTTAGTGACTGGAATTTCACGCATGTCTAAGCTCCTTCTCTATAGTATACTTCGGGCACGCGAAAAGGTTTTCTTGCAGTTCTTAATGAGAGCATGGGCATGTTGTCAATGACTTTCTCAAAGTCTATCGGAGTTAGGGTAATGTTGGAAATCTGGCATACATTGGAGTTTTGAGGCTCATTCATGAACAAAATCATTTGGATTGTCAATCTTTAGGCTGATTAGTGGCTCGCTAAACACAGCCGTATTGGGATTTCTGTATCTCATTCATTTCTTTGTTGTCATTTGTGTAAGTCTCATCTCATCTGAACAAGGACCCGATACTAGATGTGGTATCTGCCTTGCTTTTGGCATATGTTAAAAAATATTTCGAATTTCCTTCAATTTCACAAATCGCTTTTAACTCCTGTCTCTGCTGGGTCTTGTAAGAGGCCTCTAACTTAAGTTCGATACTTTCCACTTCCCTGGTCAGCAGTTCTTTCTGTGTATCAGATAATCAAGCGTTCTTGAGGAGCTCAGAAAGTCTTCATCGACTTCTGTGGAGGTAGCATCTTTCTCTCTCCAGTGTACTTCTTCTCTCCTACTTTCGTAGGGGAATATGCCTTGAACATACTTCGGCTGCCAGGAAGTTGATCCTTTCAAGGCACTGGTTTGGATCTATGTCTTCCCAACATGTTTCATTTAAGACAATGTTCACCTGGTCCCAGTTGATGTTCTTGGTGTTGAAGTTGTATATGGTGAAGACACCTTTACAGCTATGTGCATTTTGCTGATCAGGGCCCTCATGCTTTTAAGTCTGAATTTTTGGTACTGTTATGTCTCTTACCAGGTCCTCATTATCTGTGAAGATAAGGTCAAGTGTTTTTTCCAGTCTTGTTGACTCCACTGTCTGCTGAGTTAGGGTGTGTTTATAGCAGAGATTTAGTAGCTCATGTGTGTGTGACCTTTCATCTGCGCTGCTTCAGGGATTGTTTATGCTATAACATTATTTGCTACATTCTTCTCTTTTATATGCCTTAGGTTGAAATCAGCAAGCAGTATGGTGTTTGGGGATGGAGCTGGAACACTGTTCCTTGAACTGTTGGAAGGTTGCATCTGGTTTTTTATAAACAACCACCTTGACAAGGTTTTGGTTATCGATCTTTATCGTTCAGCATTTCCATGCAGATGAGCGACTCTGACATACAGACTAAGCATTCCTTTTTGCCTGTTCTTTATGTCACATTAAAAGAAGGTTGTACCGATTTATCCAAATTTCGTTGGCAAAGTGATCTTTTGTGTGCGTCTCTGTGAAAGCTGCAAACATCACACCTGACTCCTCTAGAAGTCCACTGATGAAGATATTTTGTTGGTGGTGGATGGACAAAGACCCTGTATAATAGCAAATGTAAACAAGGTTGTATTTTGTGTTTGTTGCGGGGACTGTGTCACTGGTATCAATAGTTGCACTTCTGGAGGGCCACTGGCTGTGCCTCCAGTCCAACAAGGCTCCAAGGTGGTGGACTATTTTCTCGTTTCCCGCCACAAAAAAAAAAATCACTTGGAATGGGGTTGTCTGAACTACTATTGTTTGTCTTGTGAGGTCTGTACCTTTTGGTCCCTTTTAGATGGTATGCTTGGCAGCTGGTGTTGTAGCACTGTTTTTGGAATACCGAAGAGTGGCACATTTCTGGGTGAAAGAATTTACAGGAAGGAGAACGACACACTCCTTTAGACAGGAGGTCACTACATTTTTTGGGATGCTCAAAGTTGCATGTCCCATTTGTTTTTCATGATATTCCATGCTTACAGATGCCCCAAACATAGAATTTACACAACAGCGCTTTTGTTTAGTTGGAATTTTTGGTAGAGTCCCTAGCAGAGTCTGGGCTGGCATTAAGGCTGGGGGCTGAGTCTGAGTCAGCACTGGGGCTGGGACTGAGCCTGATCCAGCACCAGCACTGTGGGCAATAGTGATAGGTCTGGGAGATGGATCTGGGTTAGCACTATGTGTAGGGGTTGGGTTAATTGACATTTATGTTTCCAGTGCTTTTTTTCGATGGGTTACAATTTAGTTTCTAGTCATCTGTTGTGGTATGGGTTGCGGTATGTGCATTCTGCATTTCTTGGTTCATTCCTCCTATCTCTTCCTCCCATGTTGTATGTATCTTTGGTAGACTGCCCAAGAGTTCATCTTTATTTTTCTTGCTTATTTTTATTATTTATTACCCTCCTTAGTACCTTTCTGATACCTACTCAAAGTTTTGTATCTTTATTGCACAACCAGAAACACAATGCTAGTTTGAGGTCATTTTCTGAGGCAGTATTTATTCTTGCACAAGAGATATGATGCTTGGAAAAACACAGGTTGCATGTGATCTTGGATTTCCTTCCAAGGATTTTTTAACATGTCCCACAGGTATGCTGTACTGACATCCTGCCTGTATGCTGCTTCACTGTGTTTGTCAAGAAGAATAAACTGATTTCCACTTTACCTTTCTCTGTACTGGTGACAGTAATATGTGAGATGCATTTATAGAAACCGAGGCTTTCGACACGTTGGTAGTGAGTGAATTTTGGGAGGTGGGGGGTTACTATATTACTGCATTTAATTTTGTTTGGTTCACTGTATAAATCTTTCCAGATTCAATTCCTCACTGATCTCTCATATATATTTAAATTTACTGATATTATTGAGTTCCTCACGCTGATCTAGATTGGGTTATTGCGGCATGGGGTATATGGTGTTATATGGTTGTTATATTATAAGTCTTATGGATTATACAGCATCTGCATAATGATTTTTAATCCGGTTTGATCCCATGTAGGTATGTATATATTATATACGTATATATACCGTAAATAGTTCCCTGATATTCTGCATGACTGATTATGGTGAATGAATAGGATAAATAAGACTCCTAATTTTGCCCTGTTCGTGCATCAGTTTGGTATTTGTGATGAAGCAATGCCTACGTTCGTTGGTTCTAGACAATAATATGTGCTCTTCTAGTATCGATTTGAGTTACGTCAGAACCTTAGTATAGGTTGTGGTTAATGTTGGGGTCCACTCCGCGGGAGCCTGAAGGTCCTTCATTATTCTTCAATCTATAGTTAAGGTTCAGGTAACGGGGATCCGAGCAGCAGAGACCTCAAGGCCCCATATTACCATAATGGGTGGCCTGGGACATTTCCAGGTAGCAATTCCCATCTTTTTTGTGTTCCTGGGAATTCTTGGAGTGAAGTCCTGAATACTTACGTATTGTTATCACTTGTCTAAGCTTTAAATTTCTGCTAACCATAACTTCTGAATCTTTGGGGTATTCACTTTGACATTTAGATTTTTTATTATGCTAGGATTGAAACTTGTGCTCTATGGCAGTGAATTGCAAATAAGTATGATGTCCTTATCCACTTCTTCGACCATAATACCATATAACATTCCAAAATTCTAGTGTCCCTATTTATTCTTTCATATATGTTCAGTGTGAACATATATGAACAAGAAGGGTCACAAATATGAACAAGAAGGGTCACAAATATAAACAAGAAGGGTCACAATTATTAACAAGAAGGGTCACAATTATTAACAAGAAGGGTTACAATTATGAACAAGAAGGGTCACAATTATGAACAAGAAGGGTCACAAATATGAACAAGAAGGGTCACAAATATAAACAAAAAGGGTCACAATTATTAACAAGAAGGGTTACAATTATGAACAAGAAGGGTCACAATTATGAACAAGAAGGGTCACAATTATGAACAAGAAGGGTCACAATTATGAACAAGAAGGGTCACCATTATGAACAAGAAGGGTCACCATTATGAACAAGAAGGGTCGCCTCTGTGGCACACCGCTCGCAACGCGTCCTCATTCTGATTTTTTCCACTGTAAAGAAACTAGTGTTTATCGGTCAGCCATTACTCGACCCAGGAAATAATTTCATCTATTCCACATACAGCTGCATTATTAATGTCTCCTACGTTGAACTCTGTCAAAGTCTTAACTGAAATCCATATACCCAATATAGTATTCTATATCTTGGTCAATCACTTTAAATATCATATTGAAAAAAGGTTAGTAAATTCGTAAGGCATGAATATCCGTTTGTAAAGTCGTTCTCAGATTCGTACACATTTCACCACTCACTATTATACCAACTTTAACATTTTGGCAAATCCTCATTTAAATCCTTAAATTTTCATATCTACTGCAATTTGCAATAGCCATATCATCATGAAACCTTTCCCGGTGTTCAGGGAAATGTTTTACCAGATATTTATTAATTTATAATCCTTGCGTAAATAAATAAGGCAGGTTAACCGGATGTTAACATTACGTCTGATACAAAAAAAAAAGAAATAGACATAACAGCTGCTACCGCTTCGCCGAGGTTCGCCAAGTAAACACAGATAATTAGCTAATACCTTAGTATTTATTAATAAAGTAACTCACAATTACACTTATACACATTACTATAATTATTACTTAATTACTTTTATTTTCAACTTATTACAAATAACATATTATCAGTACTTCAAGAATACAAATGCACATTAATATCCAGACTCTTTAATTATTCTCTCACTAATTTTGTAATATGGAGACAATAATTAAGCAAGAAAAAATAAAGATTAAAAAATATAGTGTGAGTGTTTTAAGAGCTCCTGTAACAAGGAAGAATTACATTTGTTCTATATTTATTAGGCTAATCAGTTTTTTTTTGAAAAGCCTAGCTGGTTTCGATAAAAATTTAAAAAAAAATCAATATTATGTGAAATGTGAAATCTACACCCATGTATAATCTTTGTAGATGAATGGTTCAGAGAACCCATGTATACTCGTAGAGAACAACATAACACACAGATTCACAGTGTAAATACAAACACGCTCGCTAGGTGGACAAAGATTGCAAACCTCACTCAAGGAAAAGGATCTTGGGGTGAGTATAATACCAAGCACATCACCTGAGGCGCACATCAACCAGATAATGGCTGCAGCATATGACTCTGTAAACCTTGTACGTCACGCCCATACTGGAGTATGCAACACCAGTTTGGAACCCACACCTGGTTAAGCAAGTCAAGAAATTAGAGAAAGGGCAAAGGTTTGCAACAAGGCTAGTTCCAGAGTTAAGGGAAATGTCCTATGAGGAAAGGTTAAGGGCAATCGGCCTGACGACACTGGAGGACAGGAGGGCTAGGGGAGACATGATAGTGACATACAAGATATTGCAAGGAATTGTCAAGGTGGACATAGACAGGATGTTCCAGCGATGGGACTCAGAAACAAGGGGTCATGATTGGAAGTTGATGGGATGTTAGGAAGCATTTCTTTAGTCATAGAGATGTCGGTAAGTGGAATAGTCTGGTAAATGACGTAATGGTGGCAGGAACCATACATAATTTTAAGACGAGGTAAGATAAAGCTCATGGAGTAGGGAGAGAGCATACCTAGTGGCGGTCAGTGAAGAGGAGGGGCCAGGAGCTATGTCTCGACGCCTGCAACCACAAATAGGTGAGTACAAATATGTGAGTGTACACACACACACACACACACACACACACACACACACACACACACACACACACACACACGCACTCACACACACACACACACACACACACACACACACACACACACGCACGCACACACACACACACACACACACACACACACACACACACACACACACACGCACACACACACATACACAAACAAGTTGAGAAGAATTCAATCGAATGGGGACCAGGCAGAACTACTAAGGGATCTTGACAGGTTGCAGGCCTGGTCCAGCAACTGGCTCATGGAATTCAACCCCACCAAATGAAAAGTCATCAAGATTGGGGAAGGTCAAAGAAGACCGCAGACGGAGAACAGTCTAGGGTACCAGAGACTACAACCCTCACTGAAGGAAAAGGATCTTAGGGTGAGTATAACACTGGGCACATCGACCAAATAACTGTTGCAGCGTACGAGAGCATAGTAACCCTAAGAACAGCATTCCAATCTCAATAAGGAATCGTTCAGAACCCTGTACACCGTGTACGCGAGGCCTGTTTTGGAGTAAGCAGCTCCAGTCTGAAACCCACACATAGCCAAGCACATAAGAACACTAGAGAAAGTGCAATGGTTTGCATCAAGAATAGTTCCGAAGCTAAGGGGCATGTCCTACGAGGAGAGTTTAAGGGAAATCGACCTGAGGACACTGGAGGACAGGAGAGATAGAGGGATATGATAACGACATAAAATACTGAGAGGAATCGACAAGGTGGACAGAGACTGGATGTTCCGGAGATGGGACACAGCAACAAGGGTTCACATTTATCAGTTGAAGACTCAGCTGAATCACAGGGATGTTAGCAAGTATTTCTTCAGTCACAAAGTTGCCAGCAAGTGGAATAGTCTGTGAAATTATGTAGTGGAGGCAGGATCTGTACATAGCTTTAAGAAGAGGCATAATAAAGCTCAAGGAGCAGTAAGAGTGATCTAGTGGCTACCAGTGAAGAGGCGGGGACAGAAGCTGTGAATCAACCCCAGCAACCACAACTAGGTGAGTACACACACATACACACATTATATATATATATATATATATATATATATATATATATATATATATATATATATATATATATATATATATATATATATATATGTATGTATATGTGTGTGTGAGTGTATATATATATATATATATATATATATATATATATATATATATATATATATATATATATATATACACCCAAAAAAATATACACACACATCTCAGCAGACTGTACGGAACTGTCGATACACAGGCAATGGAAGGGACCGAAGAGTCGACCATCAGTAAACTACAATCTGAGGAAGTTATTGTACTTAACCTCGGAAACCTGAGGAGCGCAGAAAGACAAATGCAAGACAAAAGGAAGCCAAGGAAGGAGAATCAGAGCATGAATGAACTGAATGGAACTGATGGTAGAAGAGTTTAGTTGCAAGATGGATCAGTAGTGTAAACTTTAGCTTAATGATTTTCGATAAATATAAGAACATAAGAAAGAAGGAATACTGCTACGGTTCTACTGGCCCATACAAGGCAGGTCCTTGTCAAACCCAAACTAACAAAAATATTTGCCCAACCCATTATCAGTTTTACCTAAGGAATAAAGTTTGATAACCCTATTAGCTTAATTGCAAGTTCCACTCACATCCAACCCTTCTCACTCATAAGAGTGAGAAGGCAGAGAAGATATCTGAAGAGAACATGGAACAAAAGAGAAGAGCTACATGTGCTGAGGCAAAGGTACAAAGACTGGCAGAGGATCTGAAGGAACTGTGGAGGGAACTGAAGGAGGTAAAGGTAAGGGCTAGAAAGTATGAAGCTTGAATAGTAGCAGCAGGTGAGGGGAAAGAAAGAAGGTGGATCAACTAAGATCTTTGCAAGCAAGGTATAGGTAACTGCTAAAAACAAACACAGAAATCTGGAGGGAAAGGAAGGAAGAGGAGAGAGAGTGGTCTCTGATAGGCTTCAGGAGGCTCAAGTGAACTCATGATATATGGCAGGCAGAGAAACAGGAGATGGAATGTTTCATCAGATATACTGGCGGGGTGGCCGAAGTGACACAGATGAGAAATTTTCTGAGAATGGAAAGTACACGAGGGGGGGGGGAGGAAATATGCCAGCCAAATTGAATCTCTTTACAGAAATGGCAGAAGACTAAATGATGCAACGGAAACCACGTACAAAGCAGACAGGGTATGTACTGATTGAGACAGAACTGGGAGAGAACACAAACATGCCTGAGGCAAGCATCGACTGGTGTGGAACGTCAGCCTCCGAAGGAACGCAAGGCACACTCATACAAAGACTTCCCTCTCAAGCCTTAGCCCCTCACCTCCCATCAAAACACACTAAATCAAAACAATCACACCCCGCCCCTTCCCACACTTCCAACCGTCACCCATACCGCCAAGTACATTCTTCACAAAGGACCCTCACCCCTACTCTCCAGAACTTATGTTCCCATACACCCCAACCCCCACACCCAATGTTCCCCTATTCCCTAACCTCCTCATTCACCCCATCTGCATCCAAGATACCGACCCTTCCCAGTATAAAAAAAAAAATAAACTCATACCCCAACCCACACTAACCTCTCCTAGCCATCCTGAGGCCTGTGCAAGAACCTGGAATTTAGGAATCCATGAACTAGAGCACAGTAATGGAAAGGAATCTGAAAGTATGGTGCACTTTTGCAGATGGAATAATAAATAAAAGTGATGTGTGAGGTGCCTCCACTATTCGTTGAGGCATCCCAGATATTAAAGCACTCAGAGACAAAGCTCATGAAGTTAACAGACGTGATCTTCCAAGTTTAATACCAGGTTATGAGGACATACTGATGGAATAGAGGAAATGGAGGAGTAACATTGCTAATCAGAAAACAAAGGAGTTTTGAAGTGAATAGAGGAATAGACAGAGGGGAAGCAGATGACTACATAGGCACAGTGAAGACTGTGGAGGGTCCCAGGTTGGTAATAAAAGTAATATGCAGTTCTTCACCACACATCAAGAGGCCAAGACAAAAATACTACAAAACCAACAAAGCGATGGTGAATACTTAAGCTGAAGTAGCCAGAATAACCCACATGAGCAAAGCAACCTGCTCTTTATGGGTAATTTCAACCACAAGATGTACTGGGAGACCCTAGAGCCACATAAGGGACTTGAAATGTTGAGGGCTAAGATGCTAGAGGTGGTAATAAAGACTTTCATTCACCAATATGTTAAGGGTACATCCAGAAAGACAGAGAGAGATGATGATGAACAAGCAAGGCTGGACCTTGAATTCACCCAGAGTGTTCCTGACAAAGGGATATTTCATATAAGCCTCTCGGTGCTAGTGAAAACATGGGCCTAAGTTACAAATACCACGTAGAATTAAATTTGGAGAAACTAACAGTACGGGAATGACGCGGGAAGCCAGACTTCAAAAGAGTACAGTATACAGGCATAAGGCAATTCCTGACTAAGGTGCAGTGGAAAGGAAATTTAAGGAAAAGTCAGTGAATGAGATGGAGTGTGTAACCAGAAAGTGTAGGGAGGCAGAGTAGAGATTCACAACCAGGACAAAAAATATATGAAGAGAGTGAGCCTATGGTTAACCCGTCGGTGTAGAGAGGCCAGTGATTTATGTGCTAAAGTATGGAAAATGTACAGATGGCAAAAATTTAAGAAAACGAAGAACTGAGGAGAAAAGTCAGAAATGAATATGCATGCATAAGAAGAGGCTCAGCTACCATTTGTGAAAGACAGCTTCCACAGCCAAAGCAGCCAAAGCAGCCAAAGCCGCCGAATGTTTGTATATAACCCCAACACAAGAAAGACAACAGTAAAGAACCAATCAATATGGCTAATGAAAGACGGGGGAGAGCTCACGGGAAATGATCAGGAAGTCCTTGTAGAGATAGACAAGAAATTTAAGGAGATATTCTGAAAGAAAACAGGAAGGCTACCAGTGAACCGTAGCAGTAGATTTCATCGGCTGGATACAATACATACATACATACAGGAGAAGAGGTGAAGAAGTTATTGTGTGAGCTAGAAAAATACTTCAAAGGCAGTTGGACCAGATATCTCTCTGTGGATCCTGAGAAAGGGAGAAGAGGTACTGTGGTTGTCACTAGCAACACTTTTCAACAAATCAGTCGACACTGGTAACTCACGAAAGTGTGGAAGAGAGCAAATGTTGCCCTAGCTTTAAGAGGGGAGGCACAGAGGCATTGTTAACTTCAGAACAATGTTATTGAAAGAATAGTATGCAAGGATATGGAAAAGATTATGAGTTGAAGAGCAGAGAAACACCTAAAAATCATAACCTTTTACACAAATAACAAGCACACAGGAGAGAAGCTTAGGACGACGTTTCGGTCCGACTTCGACTATTTACAAGTCAGAGTAACAGTGAAGGAGCCAGTGTATATAGGCGAGGGGGAAAGCGATATGACGAACAGAGGAAAAGGAACAGTAGGAGTGGCAGTGCTGGTAGTGGAAGTAGTAGTAGAAGTAGTACAGGCAGTAAAAATGTGGGGAAGTAGTTTTAGTGGCCCAATAGACAGAAAGGGGAGTGAAGGGTGACGAGAGGCAACAGTAGTGATAATAGCAACAGGATGATTTGAATAGACTGATGCGGTGGTCGGAGAAGTGGCAAATGCAGTTTAATATAGACAAATGCAAAATTCTAAATCTTAGAAAGGATAATAACCATGCAACATATAAACTAAATAATGAAGATCTTAATATTACTGATTGGGAAAAGGATTTAGGAGTTCTGGTTAGCAGTAATCTGAAACCAAGACAACAGTGCATAAGCGTATGCAATAAAGCTAACAGAATTCTTGGATTCATATCAAGAAGAATAAATAATAGAAATCCTCAGGTTGTTCTTCAACTGTATATATTCTTGGTTAGGCCTCATTTAGATTATGCTGCGCAGTTCTGGCTACCGTATTACAAAATGGATATAAATGCACTGGAAAAAGTACAGAGGAAAATGACACAGTTGATCCCATGTATCAGAAATCTTCCCTATGAGGATAGACTGAGGGGCCCTGAATCTGCACTCTCTAGAAAGGCGTAGAATTAGGGGGAATGTGATTGAGGTGTATAAATGGAAAACAGGAATGAATAAAGGGGATGTAAATATCGTGCTAAAAATATCTAGCCTAGACAGGAGTCGCAGCAATGGTTTTAAGCTGAAAAAATTCAGATTCAGGAATAATATAGGAAAGCACCGGTTTGGTAATAGAGTTGTGGAAGTTTGGAACAAACTCCCGAGTACCGTTATAGAAGCTAAGACGTTGTGTAATTTTAAAAATAGGTTAGATAAATACATGAGTAGGTGTGGATGGGTGCGAGTTAGACCTGACTAGCTGGTGCTACTTGGTCAGATGCCGTGCTCCTTAAGTGGAGGTGACCTCACTGGGTAGGCCATTGGTCTAAGCCGGGGATTGACATGGCCCTGCCTCGCATGGGCCAGTAGGCCTGCTGCAGTGTTCCTTCTTTCTTATGTTCTTATGTGCAGGAGAGCTAAAGGGCCCACAAGGGGTAGGACTAAAAATGCAGGGGCGATAACTGAAGGACAGAACACACTTAGGCAGAAGAAAGGAAACCGATCGAAAAAAATAGGAAAGGAAAAGAGGTAGGGAGAAGAAAGGATTAGGTCAAGTCATGAGTGTTCTGAAGTATGGAGCATTTGACAGCATAATGAAAAAGGAAGGCATCTACAGAGACAAAGCCAGGACAAAGATTCGTACTAGGAAAATTGTGTATAAGAGATGCTTCAACAAGACGGTGTCTATGAAGGCTACAACTAGGGTAGACAGTTTTAACAGTGGACCAGTTAATAGGATGACTGTGATCTCTAATATGACAGAAACGAACATTACTGTCAGGGCGAGATTAACGCCCTGACAACCAGTATGGCTTAAGAGATGGCAATTCCTGTCTTATAAACCCACTTGAATTCTGCAAGGTAACAGAAGTAAAGAGAGAGAGAGAGAGAGAGAGAGAGAGAGAGAGAGAGAGAGAGAGAGAGAGAGAGAGAGAGACTGAGATAGCAAGAGAGAGAGAGAGAAAGAGATTGCATATTCTTGGACTGTAGGAAGGCTTTTCAAACAGTATCACACAGGAGACTGGGATAAAAGACAGAAGAGCAGGCAGGAAAAATAGGAAAGCCATGCAATGGATAAAAGCATACCTAACAGGAAGAAAACAACGAACCATTGGCCGAGAAGAGGGGGTAAGATTGGGTGCATGTGATGAGTGGGGCTGTACTTTATAATTAGCAATACTACTGGTACGTGAATGACATGATGGAAGGGATAGAATCAGATTAGTACCTATTCGCAGGTGGTGTAAAACTAATAACTGATGAGAATACAAGCAGTGAGGACCAGGAAATACTCTAAATGAATCTAAACAGGCTGCATGCCTGGTCTGGCAAATGGCTCTTGGAGTTTAACCCCACAAAGTGCAAAGTTATGAAGTTTGGGGGATGACAAAAACCACAGACAGAGTACAGGCATGGAAGGGAAAGACGCAAAAGACTGCAAACTTCACACAAGAAGGACCTCTGGGTGAGTATTGTACCGTGCATATCATCTGAGGCGCACATCAACAGAATAACTGATGCAGTAAATGGTCGTCTGGCAAATCTGAGATAAGCTTTCATGACACTGTATACTGTGTATGTCAGGTCTATATTGGAATATGCCGTAGGCCTATACTGGAGTATGAAACCAACACCTAATCAAGCACGCAAGAAATTGGAGAAAGTGGAGAGAGCTAAGAGGTACATCCTACAAGAGGTAAGGGAACTCAACCAGAAGACATTATAGGAAAGAACAACTTGGGGTGGTATGATAACGTCCAAAATACATAAGCTAGGTAATTGAGAAAAATAAATAGGACGAATAGCGATAGATTGAGAGATGCAAAACATGAACACTAGTGCAGAACTGGAAGTTGAAAACACAGATAAGTCACAGGGATGTTAGGAAGGTTTTCTTTCGTCTTTGAAAGATCATGAGAATAAAGTTGAACGATGAGGAACGCAGCAAGTTTAATGAGGAAAATTGTGCTAAAAAAAAATCGAAAAACTTTGAAAAAAAAAAAATTCTTAAAAGAAAATTAGTGCATAAATCTGGCAACCTTCTTAGTGCAATCTGTTTGCTTCTATAATTTTTCTAAGTGACTTTATAGCTATTTTATCATAATATTCGATGACGTCATCAAAATGACGCATTAAAGCCAAGTGTGTTATTTTCGTTATATTTGTATTTTTTCCATATATTATAGTTTTGTGTTAGTGTTCACAAAATACACTACATGACATCGTGTCAAGGTACGACAGAGTGAAGAGCTTCTGAGGACTCACTTATATAATCCCAATAAGTTTGTACGTCACTCACCTATCATCTTAATTTTATTGATTTAAGAATTGTTCTCAGCCGAGGAAGAGATGCAGAGATGAGAAGAATTAGTGGAGTATGGTTGTTATAAACTGGGGAGAGACTGAATAACGAGAGAACATTGATTCTTGATGTTTTGTGTCCATAAATAACATTTTATTGTTATTCTTGAAAGTAAGTTATTCTTTTATTAGTAAAATTGTCTTCATTATTTAGTGTATAGGTTGTTATGAACTGTAAAAACATTCAGGAATCATGGTTATACAATCCTATGGAAGGAATTTATAACAGACTTTACCCCTTATGGTTTATTTATTTAAAAATACAAAAAAAAAAAAATAAGAATTTTTGGGGGATACAGTATAACGATATGTCATTCAATTTCTTCTGTACAATTTTTCTCTATCCTTGTTTATGTAACGTTAACTACATTATACAAATTATTAAAAATATGACAAATTTTATCAAGGTGTTGCCTTATCAAAATCATTATTTTATTTTTTATCTCTTCCTATTTTTAGGCAAATTTCAGAAAGCTTCTAGCATACAGTTTTTACCACCTTCTTAACTTATTATAAAAAATTATTGAAATCGGACTATTATTAAAAATTTGAATCCTGCTCTCGAAGCAATGGAAGAGTGAAGGTAGTAGCGACCAGCTAAGATCAAGGTCCAGGAGCTGAAACTCATCTCTTGCAATCATATATAAATAAGTACACATAGGTGGGTACACACACACACACACATACATACATATTTCTTCAGCCACAGAGTAGTCAGTAAGTGGAATAATTTGGGAAGCGATGTAGTGGAGGCAGGATCCATACATAGCTTTAAGCAGAGGTATGATAAAGCTCACGGCTCAGGGAGAGTGACCTAATAGCGATCAGTGAAGAGGCGGGGCCAGGAGCTCGGACTCGACCCCCGCAACCTCAACTAGGTGAGTACAACTAGGTGAGTACATCCGTAGTATCTAGAGGTAAATGGGAGTAGGGTCACAAACAAGGAATTAAGAAGAGTGAGCAGAGGGATACCAGACAGGACTAAGAAGGGAAATCCATTGTAATGATGCTGTCCAAAGATGGTAGGGTTAAGGAGAGAAAACATGGGACGTAGCTGAAATAAGAGAAATATACAACGAATGGAGATGACATGAAAGAAGAGGAAGGACACTGGATGTTTATGAACTTCATGAAGATTACTGGTTGTTTATGAACTTCATGAAGGACACTGGTTGTTTATGAACTTCATGAAGGACACTGGTTGTTTATGAACTTCATGAAGGACACTGGTTGTTTATGAACTTCATGAAGGACACTGGTTGTTTATGAACTTCATGAAGGACACTGGTTGTTTATGAACTTCATGAAAGACACTGGTTGTTTATGAACTTCATGAAGGACACTGGTTGTTTATGAACTTCATGAAGGACACTGGTTGTTTATGAACTTCGTGAAGGTTACTGGATGTTTATGAACTTCATGAAGGTTACTGGTTGTTTATGAACTTCATGAAAGACACTGGTTGTTTATGAACTTCATGAAGGTTACTGGATGTTTATGAACTTCATGAAGGTTACTGGATGTTTATGAACTTCATGAAGGTTACTGGTTGTTTATGAACTTCATGAAGGTTACTGGATGGTTTTTATGAACTTCATGAAAGACACTGTTGTTTATGAACTTCATGAAGGTTACTGGTTTTTATGAACTTCATGAAACACTAGTTGTTTATGAACACGAAGGACACTGGTTGTTTATGAACTTCATGAAGGATACTTCATGAAGTTACTGGTTTATGAACTTCATGAAGAACACTGATGAACTTCATGAAGGACACTGGTTGTTTATGAACTTCATGAACTTCATGAAGGACACTGGTTGTTCATGAACTTCATGAAGGACACTGGTTGTTTATGAACTTCATGAAGAACACTGGTTGTTTATGAACTTCATGAAGGACACTGGTTGTTCATGAACTCCATGAAGGACTGGTTGTTCATGAACTTCATGAAGGACACTTGTTTATGAACTTCATGATGATGAACTTCGTGAAGGTTACTGGTTGTTTATGAACTTCATGAAAGACACTGGTTGTTCATGTACTTCATGAAGGACACTTGTTGTTTATGAACTTCATGAAAGACACTGGTTGTTCATGAACTTCATGAAGGACACTTGTTGTTTATGAACTTCATGAAGGATACTGGTTGTTTATGAACTTCATGAAGGACACTGGTTGTTTATGAACTTCATGAAAGACACTGGTTGTTTATGAACTTCATGAAGGATACTGGTTGTTTATGAACTTCATGAAGGACACTGGTTGTTTATGAACTTCATGAAGGACACTGGTTGTTTATGAACTTCATGAAGGATACTGGTTGTTTATGAACTTCATGAAGGACTACTGGTTGTTTTTATGAACTTCATGAAGGATACTGGTTGTTTATGAACTTCATGAAGGACACTGGTTGTTTATGAACTTCATGAAAGACACTGGTTGTTCATGAACTTCATGAAGGACACTTGTTGTTTATGAACTTCATGAAGGACACTGGTTGTTTATGAACTTCATGAAGGTTACTGGTTGTTTATGAACTTCATGAAGGAGACTGGTTGTTTATGAACTTCACGAAGGACACTGGTTGTTTATGAACTTCATGAAGGATACTGGTTGTTTATGAACTTCATGAACGACACTGGTTGTTTATGAACTTCATGAAGGACACTGGTTGTTTATGAACTTCGTGAAGGTTACTGGTTGTTTATGAACTTCATGAAAGACACTGGTTGTTCATGAACTTCATGAAGGACACTTGTTGTTTATGAACTTCATGAAAGACACTGGTTGTTTATGAACTTCATGAAGGTTACTGGTTGTTTATGAACTTCATGAAGGACACTGGTTGTTCATGAACTTCATGAAGGACACTGGTTGTTCATGAACTTCATGAAGGACACTGATTTATGAACTTCATGAAGGACACTGGTAGAACTTCAATGGTTGTTTAAACTTCATGAAGGACATTGTTCATGAACTTTGGTTGTTCATGAACTTCATGAAGGTTACTGAAGGACACTTGTTTTTTCATGAACTTCATGAAGGACACTGGTTTATTAACTTCATGAAGGACACTGGTTGTTAATGAGCTTTATGAAGGACACTGGTTGTTTACGAACTTCATGAAGGATACTGGTTGTTTATGAACTTCATGAAGGACACTGGTTGTTCATGAACTTCACGAAGGATACTGGTTGTTTATGAACTTCATGAAAGACACTGGTTGTTCATGAACTTCATGAAGGACACTGGTTGTTCATGAACTTCATGAAGGACACTGGTTGTTCATGAACTTCATGAAGGACACTGGTTGTTCATGAACTTCATGAAGGACACTGGTTGTTCATGAACTTCATGAAGGACACTGGTTGTTCATGAACTTCATGAAGGACACTGATTTATGAACTTCATGAAGGACACTGGTAGTTAATGAACTTCATGAAGGACATTGGTTTATGAACTTCATGAAGGTTACTGGTTGTTTTTGAACTTCATGAAGGACACTGGTTTATGAACTTCATGAAGGACACTGGTTGTTCATGAACTTCATGAAGGACACTGGTTGTTTATGAACTTCACGAAGGACACTGGTTGTTTATGAACTTCATGAAGGATACTGGTTGTTTATGAACTTCATGAAGGACACTGGTTGTTTATGAACTTCATGAAGGATACTGGTTGTTTATGAACTTCATGAAGGATTCTGGTTGTTTATGAACTTCATGAAGGATACTGGTTGTTTATGAACTTCATGAAGGACACTGGTTGTTTATGAACTTCATGAAGGATACTGGTTGTTCATGAACTTCATGAAGGACACTGGTTGTTTATGAACTTCATGAAGGACACTGGTTGTTTATAAACTTCATAAAGGATACTGGTTGTTTATGAACTTCATGAAGGATACTGGTTGTTTATGAACTTCATGAAGGACACTGGTTGTTTATGAACTTCATGAAGGATACTGGTTGTTTATGAACTTCATGAAGGATACTGGTTGTTTATGAACTTCATGAAGGATACTGGTTGTTTATGAACTTCATGAAGGATACTGGTTGTTTATGAACTTCATGAAGGATACTGGTTGTTTATGAACTTCATGAAGGATACTGGTTGTTTATGAACTTCATGAAGGACACTGGTTGTTTATGAACTTCATGAAGGATACTGGTTGTTTATGAACTTCATGAAGGATACTGGTTGTTTATGAACTTCATGAAGGATACTGGTTGTTTATGAACTTCATGAAGGACACTGGTTGTTTATGAACTTCATGAAGGATACTGGTTGTTTATGAACTTCATGAAGGATACTGGTTGTTTATGAACTTCATGAAGGATACTGGTTGTTTATGAACTTCATGAAGGATACTGGTTGTTTATGAACTTCATGAAGGATACTGGTTGTTTATGAACTTCATGAAGGATACTGGTTGTTTATGAACTTCATGAAGGATACTGGTTGTTTATGAACTTCATGAAGGATACTGGTTGTTTATGAACTTCATGAAGGATACTGGTTGTTTATGAACTTCATGAAGGATACTGGTTGTTTATGAACTTCATGAAGGATACTGGTTGTTTATGAACTTCATGAAGGATACTGGTTGTTTATGAACTTCATGAAGGTTACTGGTTGTTTATGAACTTCATGAAGGACACTGGTTGTTTATGAACTTCATGAAGGATACTGGTTGTTTATGAACTTCATGAAGGATACTGGTTGTTTATAAACTTCATGAAGGTTACTGGTTGTTTATGAACTTCATGAAGGTTACTGGATGTTTATGAACTTCATGAAGGTTACTGGATGTTTATGAACTTCATGAAGGTTACTGGTTGTTTATGAACTTCATGAAAGACACTGGTTGTTTATGAACTTCATGAAGGACACTGGTTGTTTATGAACTTCGTGAAGGTTACTGGTTGTTTATGAACTTCATGAAAGACACTGGTTGTTCATGAACTTCATGAAGGACACTGGTTGTTCATGAACTTCACGAAGGATACTGGTTGTTTATGAACTTCATGAGGCTAAATCCCAAACACTCCGTCTTTTCCTTCCCTACTCACAACATTACTCATGATACATATCCTGTAATGATGCACACGTCAACTCCAGCCTTAACTTCCCCCCGTCCTCCCCCACTCTTACCTGGTAAGCTACCCGCAGGAAGACTAGGCAGCATAACCCATTGTATTACAAGAGTAATTAAGCTCAAAGGGTAGTACAGACAGACTGTTAAGCAAGAGTGATGAGCTAAAAGAAAGAATAGCGAAGATAACCTCGGAAATCATAACAAACACATGGACAAAGCTGAATTGAGTGATATCACATGATTATACACCGGACTTTTTTAAGAGTCAGGGACCCGAGGTAATAGTTAAGGAGTTATTGAATCTGCTGACTGACGGTAGGAGGCTGAGGCAGGAATATGAGGACACCAACAAGGTAATAATTGGCACTATAGTAAAATAATCTAAGAGTGAACATGTGGCTAATTAGACCACAAATAAATAGATTGGGGGTATTGAGAGTCACTTGGGGAGATAAGAAACATACAGAGCTAAGTTGATGGAGGTGGTACAAGTTTACGTATTAGAATGATAAGATGACAACAGAGAGAGAGAGAGAGAGAGAGAGAGAGAGAGAGAGAGAGAGAGAGAGAGAGAGAGAGAGAGAGAGAGAGAAATTCTTATTGAATGAATTCTAGCAGAATTTTCGGTGTATATACTCTGTGCAAGGACGACGTCTGCTACATTAGGTATATATATGACCCTTCAAGGAGGTCGGAGTGGGGGAGATAACAATTTCCTGTGTCTAGACTATACTAATTCTCTTCTTAATGAACTATTGGCGTATGTCTAGAAGTAAAAGTCGGGGCTCCACAGTGACTTTCTGCAGTTGCTACCACACTAATTAAGCTCATTTACTCGTACATTCGTAAAAACATCGAAGATTTTATTATTATTATTATTATTATTATTATTATTATTATTATTATTATTATTATTATTATTATTATTATTATTATCATTAGTATTAACATTATCATTTTATTATATTAGTAAAATTAATATTAAAATGACAAAAGAATTCTAATAAAAATATGATATTAATAATAATAATAATAATAATAATAATAATAATAATAATAAAATTATATACCGATAGAGCATTAAAATACTTCCTTGTCATTCAGGTTAGATATGATTACCGCTTGTGCTGCTCTATCTTCTTGGATCAAGTCTTTCTCCAATATCAAATCAATACGCAAGTTAATCAGGGGTCGTCAACTTGGACTACCTTAGTCGTAATAATTTAGATATCTCCCTGAGGGAAGATAAGGTTGGAGACGAAGACCTTGTTATTACATCTAAGTAATTAAGAACCACTGGGTAATTAAGAACCTCCTACGTAATTAAGAACCACCTAGGTAATTAAGGGACTTGAGACTCTAATCAACTTGCTAAAAATCTTTAACGATGATTTAATAACTTAAAATGGGGACTACAGTCTTGATTTATTATACATTCCTAATTGACTACGTTGCCCCAGGCTTCAGGCTTTTCACGTCACAGTAAAAACTGGACGAATATTCATATTGGAACCGGTGAGAGGTTCAGCCAGCTTAAACACTGAGTATCATTATAAACTCTCAGACATATGTATGACTGAGCAAGTTGAGATTTTAAGACCTCGCTAACATGGGCCAGAAAGCTTCAGCAGTGCTCCATTTAGTTCCTGTGTGGGAAATGATACTGACATCAGAGCGTACATATTTCTTTCCTGGTAAAACATTCACATTTCCCTGAAAGTATTACATCTCTGTGCGGTTGAAAAGACGCAAGTGACAGCACATAGGACATTTTCATTAGATATATTTTGGTCCTGGGATTAAATGACCGAATGAGGACACAGTACTTGTCATAAAAAAAAGTATGACACTGGTGAAGACTAGGCCAGAGCATCAGGAAATAAATATAACTGCCTTGTCAAGTGCAGGAGAGAATCAGTTTGGAGTAGTATATTTGCCGGCAAAGAGATCATCGAACGCCATTACCTGATCCTCCCCAGCAACATGCCTTCTCTACTTACATCTACCATGTTCTCGCATTCTCTTGAATCGTTCAGTGTGACAAAGGTCCCAGCACAGAAACATTTCCAATAAAGATCTCCCACTGTAAGTGTATACAATAGTAAACACGCACACACACACACACACACACACACACACACACACATACATAGTTTTAAGAAGAGGTATGACAAAGCTCAGGAAGCAGAGAGAGAGAGGATCCAGTAGCGATCAGTGAAGAGGCGGGGCCAGGAGCTGAGTCTCGACCCCTGCAACCACAATTAGGTGAATTAGGTGAGTACACACACACACACACACACACACACACTTGGGTGACTTCAACCACATAGAAATCGACCGGGAAAACCTGGCGCCACATGTGGATCCCAGAAACGTGAAGGGCAAAGATGCTGGAGGTGTTACTGGAAAACCACATGCATCAGCACGTTAGGGACACTACCAGAGAGAGAGGAGAAGACGATCCAGCAAGACTGGATCTAGTATTTACTTTAAGTAGTGCAGATGTAATGGACATCACGTATGAAAGGCCCATCAGAGCTAGTGGAGAAGGAAGCAGGAGGGGCAGAGCGGAGGAAGCCAGACTACAAGAGAGGGGACTAAACAGGCTTGAGGAACTTCCTGCACGAGGTTCAGTAGAACAGAGAACTAGCAGGGAAATAAGTAAATGAGATGATGGAAAGTGTGACAACAACATTCAAGGCAGCAGAGGAGAGATTTGTACCCAAAGGCAACAGGAATACTGAGAAGGCCAGAACGAGTCCTTGGTTCACCCAGAAGTGTACAGAGGTCAAAAATAAATGCACTAGAAATGAAAGAAGTATAGGAGGCAAAGGACCCAGGAGAATAAGGAGAGCAGCCGAAGAACCAGAAATGAATATGTACGGGTGAGGAGGGAGGCCCAACGATAATACGAAAGCCAAGTCAGACCCAAAACTGTTGTATAGTCACATCAGGAGGAAAACAGTCAATGACGAGGTAATCAGGCTGAGGAAAGGAGGAGGCGAGATCACAAGAAATGACCGAGAAGTATGTGAGGAGCTCAACGTGTGATAAAAAGAAATATTCACATTGGAGGCAGAAAGGACTCCTGGAACACGGAAGGGTGGGGTACCCCACCAAGTGCTAGGCACAATACATACAACCGAGGAAGAGGTGAAGAGGCTGCTAGACGAACTAGATACCTCAAAGGCGATGGGGCCGGATAACTTCTCTCCATGGGTCCTGACTGAGGGAGCAGAGGCACTCTGTGTACCATTAAGAACAATCTTCAACACATGTATCGAAGCAGGGCAGTTCCCTGAGGTATGGAAGACTGCAAATGTAGTCCCAATTTTTAAAAAAAAAACAGAGACAGACACGCAGCACTAAACTACAGATCAGTACCACTGACATTTATAGTATGCAAAGTCATGGAGAAGATTATCAGGAGAAGAGTGATGGAACACCTAGAAAAGAATGAGTTTATCAACGACAACCATCACCAATTCAGGGACGGGAAATCCTGTATCACAGACCTACTGGAGTTCTATGACAAAGTGACAACATTAAGACGAGAGAGAGAGAGGTGGGTACGTTGTGCTTTCTTGTGTGTATACTGTAGTGTGCATATTAACTGAGACAATGATTAAGACATTTATTTAGAAAATTAATGTTTATTTGAAAAATGCACAGCAATGATGTGACAGATAATTGATTTAATAAGGGATATGAATACCCTTTGCTTTTATAGGCATTGCTACACGCTTTGGCATAGAATCGACCAATGATGAATACATTTTGGCAAGTTCTTCGTCCTGGTACCAGGTACTAATAACTGCAGCAATTAGCTTCTCCTCTTTCGCGATTCTCCATTTGGCTATTACTCAAATATTATCAATTTAGTTGAGATCAGAAGAGTTCCCTGGCCAGTTTAGAACGCTTAGCACACTCTATTCGAAGAATGTCAACATTTTTCTAGAAGTGTGGCACAGAGCAGGATCCTACTGGAAAATGTCTTCTCCATCAAAGAAGTCTATTTACACAGTTCGAACCAAATGAGTTGCCAGGATTTCCTTGTATTTGTCACTATGGCTCTTTCCGAAGAGGTTCGCCTTTCCTCCGTCTCACTACCTCTGATCAGTGCCCATGCACTTCATAATGCGCCTCATCTGAAATATAACTTTTCTCCATTCATCTGTCATCCATCTTTAATGATCGAGTGTCCACAGCTGCCGTTTCTTTACCTGCTTTCGGTAGTTATGCCAACTTCATCGAGCCTTCGTCGAACGGTTGAATCCAAATCTCTGTTGATTTTTGCTGGTTTCCATGGGATCCTTCTCATTATTTCTTATGATAACTTTGTCAACGTGAGGTGTTGTCTTGCGTTTTCTTCCACATCGTTCTCGGCGAAGCGTTCCACAATCACCTGTTTCATCAGTTCTCTTCAGAATCCAATCAGCAGTTGAAAGTAATTGGCTCAAATTTTCGGCGACTTGTCTGATACTCAAATCAGCATGTTTTCTAAGAGTTACAATACTTGCACGCTTCCTAGATTTAACATCCATCATGAATTTCAGCAGTAATAATGAACTGAATGGGAGAATTTGGCTGAACCACACTCTGACGGAGCACGCATGCAGGAATAACCTTACAGAACAACACCTGTTGTAGCACTGAAGAGAATCGCAGGGTAACATCACAGCTGGATGGTTGCCAGAAGTCGGTAGCAAACTTTTCTACAACGAAAAGAACCCAACGTACATTAATTAATCCGAAAACTAAGACATATTACGATATAATCACAAAATTTACTCGTGTCCCAGTTAATTTGAGACAGGAGTACTCGTGACATCACACGTATCTCAACAGTCATTGGGAATAATGAAGGTTCAGTTCTTAGAACTTCAAGGGAATTAGTTTACACGCTGGAATTATCTAAATCCCGACGTTCTATAGTAATCTTAGATTTTCCCTTTATATTATTTTCTATTAGCAGTTCAACATCATTCACTGGAAATTCTCCTGCAGTTCTAAAAGCTTATTCATCCAGAATAGTAGCTGAGTGACATTAAGAGGAGGAAAAATAACTGTGGCTGTGATAGTGTTCCTTGTAGGTGCATTGCTATAATGTTGATGACTTACTTTGACGAGCCAAGAAGGAGAATATTACAAGCGGCTCCGGACTATGTTCGATTCTTCCCCAAAGCATAGCAATATTCTCTTGAATTCCCTCGCTTTTTACCATTCAGGAAAACATCTGATATTTCTTCTATTTTTTTTTCCATATTTCTGTGGCTCCTCAGGAACTGACTTAGAATTACGCGAACTTTCCAGACTGGGATATGAGAGGTAGAGGATAATGCTGAGGTGAAGTGCTGCGTAAATCTTTCACCTGTGTGTGTGTGGAGCATTTGCCTTTCACCTTACTTTTACTTATAGGAAGTTGAGTGATGGACTGATTACATCGTCTTCACATCTCTACTGTTCCTACCTACTTTCTGTATTCGACTGAAGAAGCCTACTGTGTAGGCGAAACGTTTCGGAATAAAGTTGTCTAACTGTTGCATATGTGTCTAACCTAACAACGAAGTTGAGTTAGTTGCTTCTCATGAGTTGCTACATAAGTACGAGCTACTGTAACCATTTCATACATTTCATATACATATGAATATCAGGAGGACGGCGATTATAGAATTCCTACTTCAGTATGAATTTAAATAACTCATCAATTTGTGCTTGGAGTGATGTATACATCCTTTGGAAGGCAACTTGTTTTTTCTTATCAAAGTGTGAGTATAGCTGTACTCCTTTTCGCCTCAGTGCAGTAACTCTAACCTGATAACTAACAGGAATTCCTCAACATCAATATACATCTCACTTGGCAGTGGCGCTGTACGTTCATGGTAAGGCTGTGTGCAACAACACATTCCTCTGCAAGGCACGAGCTTGGCCATCGAGTACTTCAAAGTTTCTTCGTTATGTTCCAAGAAATTTGGAAGTAATGACACACCTTCCTTTATGCTAAAATCTTAGACTGTATATGTGTTGCTTAGCGTTAGCCTTCGATCTCTGATAACCTATTTCTTTTCAGTTCCGCTCTTCCTTATTCAAAAGGCAGTGGACATCAATACACTACATCTGTACCTTAAATAGACGTTCCACCATGTAATACTGCTCTATAAAGAAGGGAGCAGACCACAAGTCAGTAGAGAAAGTGAGAGAGGAAGTTGTACACCAATATGTTCTCTTGGACAAGTTCAGGAATGTGAGATGAGAGGAGAATCTAGGATCTAAGGAGGATGTGCTCTAAGAGTTGCAGGCAAGAATTACTCTTGACTTCCAAGCGACTGCCTGTGTCTATGAACATGAGTCCGAAGCTCAGTGAACTTTTTCAACAAGTCAGAAAATTGTGGGGGGGGGGGGAAAGAGCCTGAATCATGATACGAGTTGTGGTAGAGGATGAGTGTTGAGGATCCCTCTTCAGCTAGATCCTCTTACAACGGTTCTGGTAAGCTCGGTCAACAGTATTTCCAAAAAAAAAAAAAAAAAATCTGATTTATCCTCTTATAAGGCAGTTAATTTGTGGCTGAAAGGCGCACTGTAGGTGCACTGCAACCTGCCAACACATATGAAGTTTAAAGTCTCTTAATGTACTTAGAGTTTTTGCTTTATGGACATGTACCATAGATAGTCATTTACAATGTTTTCAATTACTTGGACTCTGTGATTTTTGCACAACAGAATGCTGCTTTAATTAACCATATGAACTTAAGCTTCGAATTAAAATTGTTGGACAAATAAGTTCTAACTCTTGGCTACTTCTGGACAGTTAAACTTTAGCTTCCAGCCTCTAAATCTCAATAAGTTATAACAATGCAACCCTTCCTAATCTTAATGACTGATATTATGATTGTCGATGCTTAACTTCCTCTGTATGATTTTACCACTAAAAATATGCCTCTGAATCATTCTTGTAATATTTATTAATGAAGGCATGTTCATAAAATTTTCCAAATATTTTAAAATGTTTAATGTTTATCGGGAACAAGAAATTTTTGTATGGGTAAATATGGCCCAAAAAAGTGGACTACAAAAAGAGGACAGCAAATTGTTAAGAGAGGAAAATCAGACTGAAGATAACAGCAACATGTCCGTCCACAACGAAAGTTAGACTCCAACCTTGTAGGACAGAGCAGGAAGACTAATTTAGATGACCATCTAGAAGCATCTTTATTTAGATGATGAACTGATAACCTAGAATACAACCGAATCATCACTCACACTTAGTCATCCTGTCATTTACAAGTATATGAATTAGGTGATGAGTTACAACAGAGAGACAGATAAGGAGGCCTCTGTTACCAGGTCACTAGCCAATTACCACGAGTGTGGGAACTGAGTAAGCAAGTAGAGTCGTCCATGAGGACTGCATTATGTCAACGCTCTCATGTCCTTCACAATAACGATGTCTTCAGAAAACACCAGAATATCATAAACTATAATTGTGTCATCTCATCTGAGAAAAACAATAAATATGTTTCATGACATATAGTAAAGATAGTATACTGTGCGTAATTTAAAACATTAGAAATGCAAAACATCGACATCGCAATAATTAGAACACACATAATTTATAAACAAAATAACTGAAATACCTAAAACACTGTAGAAGTCTCTTAATTTGTACATGTCGTGCCGAATAGGCAGAACTTGCGATCTTGGCTTAAATAGCAAAGCTCATCTTGCCATATAGGACAAGCGAAAATTTGTGTATGCAGTAATTTCTCCAAAATCATTCTGAACCTAACGAAGAAAATATATTTCACTGTGTTAGTTAAGTATTAAATTATTGTAAACAAATCTCAAATATATATAGTTGGGTTAGGCTAAAATAAATTGCGCTTGTTATAATAAGGTTAGGTAAGTTTTCTAAGATTCTTTTGGTGCGAAATTAAAAATTTTTACATTAACATTAATGAAAAAAATATATCTTAATTTCTAATGAATTCTTGCTAATTGACCAGTTTTACATATTCGGCACGACATACACATATCATAGGTGATGAATACCTCTTGAGTGAAAGAAGAAAATGGGATCGACTGAACACCCAAGATTTAGCATGAATTAAAATTTCATCCAATGGCTTTGGCCAATGTTACATTGTTAATTTACCTAATCTAATTAAACTTAACCTAACCGAACCCAACCCAACCTAATCTAATATAAATTAACCAAGCTTATTCTAAACTAACCTAGCCTTACCCAACCCAACTAACATTAAGCTAACTTAATCTTACGGAGTGAAGAGGTATAAAATTCCGATATAA
The DNA here is from genome assembly GCF_038502225.1 of Cherax quadricarinatus. NCBI lineage: Eukaryota > Metazoa > Arthropoda > Malacostraca > Decapoda > Parastacidae > Cherax > Cherax quadricarinatus. Next base: position 50,452,257 of record NC_091299.1, on the reverse strand, counting down.
TGGAGAAAAGAGGGACAAAAGCAGTATAATGCAATTCTTCTTTGACAATATGTCACCCACATAGTCGACTTCATCAAGTCACAAATAGATCTGACTTCATAAACGTCACTCCATGGGTGAAATCTTGCCAATAAATAATCGCACTGTAAACCATTTGTGTGTCTTTTTCCATCTTACTAAATTACTCTGAAATTAATGTGGAAAATACTGTATATATTTTCCAGAAATACAGTAGTTATATGTAAATAGATGACCATCCTGCATTTAATAAAAATTGTTATAAAAAATGGGACACTGCGCCTGTGCAGAAGAGACTCACCATTGTTAAATGAATTGGACACAAACGTTAGTGAATAAGGGGAAGAATTTTTCGTGCTCTAGAGGTAAAATTGGGCTGACACCTCTCAAATAGGAGCCGAAATTGTTGGATGTGCATTCCTGCATAACTTGAGATATCAGACGACTGGACAAGACAGCTCCAGGAATCTCAGATAAGTCTTATGTTGTAACTCTGGCCAGTGTTATTTTCATATAGACAGTGAGGTTTTCTGAGTATGATACTCATTAATCTCCAGTTAAATTGGTGAGTGATATTAAGATATTCTCCTTCTGTTATGTAAATTGTATATATATAATCGTTTATTAATTTTAATATACAGTCAACAAATTTATATATTTACCAGAATTCCTGGTGATACATATTTCATTTGTAATTAATAGGTCTAGAGCAACTTGTGGATATGACAGTGGTAGGTATCGAAGGGGGACATTTTTGCGACCTAGGTGTCCCAAATTCCTACTTGTCTATGTAACTTTGATAAATAATAATTATCTTTTTTATCATTTACTGTTATGTACATAATGAGTTACATTCAGATAAATACAATTTTCCACAATTAAAATAAAATGGACAATTTTTGTTACGATACAAGAACAACACCCAACCTACACCAGATACTCTGCTAGTGCAAAAATATACGATCTTTCTACGAATGTACAAGTAAATGAGCTTAATTAGTGTGGTAGCAACATGCATTAAGTCACTGTGGAGCCCCGACCTTTACTTTTAGACACACGCCAATGTTCATTAAGAAGCGAATTAGTATAGTCTAGACAGAGGAAATCGTTATCTCCCCCACTCCGACCTCCTTGAAGGGTTATGTAGATATACTTACTGTAGCAGACATTGTCCTTGCACAGAGTATATACACCGAAAATTCTCTTGAAATTCATTTAATTAACACACACACACACACACACACACACACACACACACACACACACACACACACACACACACACACACACACACACACACACACACACACACACACACAAACACACGCACACACACACACACACACACACACACACACACACACACACACACACACACACATACATCAGCAATACATATGTTGTGAAGAATAGTTAAAATATGCGATTTAGACTTAAATAGCAACGCCTTTCTTGCCAAATGTGGAAAGCAAAAGTTTGCGTATGCAGTACTTTCGTAAAAATCATTCTGAACCTAACGAGAAAAATATATTTCATTCCGTTTGTTTATTTTTAAATTGTAAGCTAATCTAAAATATATTTAGCTGGATTAGGCTAAATTAAATTGCGCTTGTTATAATAAGGTTAGGTAAATTTTCTAAGGTTCTTTGGTGCACAATTATTAACTTTTACATTAACATAAATGATAAAAAAATATTTAAATGTATAAGAGAAAATTTTCGAAAAGACATAATTTAAAATGACTTCTTGCTAATTGACCAGTTTTACCTCTACGGTAGATTATATGTGTGTGTGTGTGTGTATATATATATATATATATATATATATATATATATATATATATATATATATATATATATATATATATATATATATATATATATATATATATATATATATATATATATATATATATGTAACACATGTTTTATGAAAAAAAGGATAAGTATACAAAATATAATATAGGGCGTAATGATAGTAATTAGTTGGAATACTTATTGGTAGCTAAAAGACTGTTGGATAGACTTCAGGATGTACATGTTTATAGAGGGGCCACAGATAGATCACTTTTTAGTTGTAGCTACAGCAAGAGTAAAAGGTAGATGGGATGCAAGGAAAATGGAAGCAGCAAGTAAGAGAAAGATGAAGGTTTATAAACTACAGGGGGAGGCAATTACGGTAAGATATAAACAACTTTTGGAGGACACATGGGCTAGAGAGAATACAGGCAATGCGATAGAAGATGTATGGGGTAAGTTTAATTAAGAATATAGTGTTAGAGTGCTCAGCAGAAGTTTATGGTTACAGGCAAGTGGATGCGGGAGAGAAGAGCGATTAATGGAATGATGACGTGAAGAGAGTAGTAAGAGAGAAAAAGTTAGCATATGAGAGGTTTTTACAGAGTAGAAGTCATGAGAGGAGGGAGGAGTATATGGAGAGGAAAAAGAGAGGATAAGAGTAAGGTGAAGCAATGTGAAAAAAAAAAAGATGAGTGGGTGAGATGTTATCAACAAATTTTGTGGAGAATGAGAAAAAGTTTTGGATTAAGATTAATAAGTTGAGAAAGCCTAGGGAACGAATGGAATTTTTAAATAAAAATAGGAGAGGAGAGTTATTAAACAGAGTTAGAGATATCAGGAAGATGGATGGAATACTTGGAGGAATTGTTAAATGTTGATGAATATAGGGAAGCTGTGATTTCGTGCATAGGGCAAGGAGGAATAACATTTTGTAGGAGTGAGGAAGAACCAGTTGTGAATGTGGGGGACGTTCGTGAGGCAGTAGGTAAAATGAAAGGGGGTAAGGCAGCTGGAATTGATGGGATAAAGATAGAAATGTTAAAAGCAGGTGGGGATATACTTTTGGAGTGGTTGGTGCTTTTATTTAATAAATGTATGGAAGATGGTAAGGTACCTAGGGATTGGCTGAAAGCATACCTGCTACCTGGAAGGTATTCCGAGGATCAACGCCCCCACCGCCCGGTCCACGACCAGGCCGCCTGGTGGATCAGGGCCTGATCAACGAGGTTGTTACTGCTTGCCGGAAGTAGTCCAACATATGAATCACAGCCCGGCTGATCCTTGACAGACTTAAGGGATCTGTCCAGCTCCCTCTTGAAGGCAACCAGGGATCTATTGGTAATCCCCCTTATGGCTGGTGGGAAACTGTTGAACAGTCTTGGGCCCCGATATTGACTGCGTTTTCTCTTAATGTATTGCTGGCGCCCCTGCTTTTCACTGGCGGTATATTGCATCGCCTGCCCAGGCTTTTGCTTTCGTAGGGAGTGATTTCTTTGTGTAGATTAGGGACGAGTCCCTCCAAGATCTTCCAGGTGTAGATTATGATGCCTCTCTCTCTCCTGAGCTCCAGTGAGTATAAGTCAAGTGCTACCAAGCGTACCCAGTAGTTAAGGTGTTTGATGAAACTTGTATGTGCAGTAAAGGTTCTCTGTACATTCTCTAGATCTGCAATTTCAACTGCCTTGAATGGAGATGTTAATGTACAGCAGTATTCCAGCCTAGAGAGAACACGTGAATTAAAAAGGATCATCAATAGCTTGGCATCTCTCGTCTTGAATGTTCTCATTATCCATCCTATCAGTTTCCTCGCTGATGTGATAGTGGCACTGTTTTGATCCTTGAAGGTGAGATCCTCAGACATTACCACTCCCAGGTCCTTTATATTACTTTTCCACTCTGTTGTGTGATTAGAGTTTGTAGTATACTCAGTTCTAGCTATTATTTCCTCCAGTTTTCCATAACGGAGTAGTTGGAATTTGTCTTCACTGAGCATCATATTGTTCTCCGTTGACCATTGGAAAAGTTGATTTATATCTTCTTGGAGATTTTCCGTGTCCCCAATGGATGCCACTCTTATGCAGATCCTAGTAGCGTCTGCAAAGAATGATACGGTGCTATGGTTTACATCTCTGAAATGAGGATAAGGAACAGTACGGGGGCGAGTACTGTGCCTCGTGGAACAGAGCTCTTTACTATGGCAGCTTCGATTTGACTCTGTTGACCACTACTGTGCTCGATTGGTTAGAAAATTGAAGATACATCTGCTTACTTTTCCAGTTATCCCTTCAGCACTCATTTTGTGTGCTATTGCACAATAATCGCACTTCTCAAAGGCTTTTGCAAAATCTGTGTATACTACATCTGCAATCTGTTTGTTTGTGCCGATTATAATGGACTTAGGGAACATCTGTCTAATCTTGATTGGGGTTATCTAGCTAATGATTTTATTGACGATAATCATACTTATGAATATGAAGGGATCTGCTTTTATGATTGTTTTCTTAATAATGTACACAGTGCCCAGAGTATATACATTCCCCAGAGAGAAATTAGGTCTAATAACAACGATCCCAAATGGGTTAACAGGAGGCTAAAGCATCTATTAGGGGAGAAAAGGGGAATTTATAGGCGCATCAGAAGAGGAGAGGTTAACCTTACTGACCAATATGTTCAGCTTAAAAGAGAAGTAAAAAAGGCTATTAGAAAGGCTAAACGTGACTATGAAATTAGAGTTGCTAATGAATCAAAGACTAATCCAAAGGGGTTCTTTCAAGTGTATAGGACGAAGGTGAAGGAAAAAGTAGGACCTCTGAAATCTGGGAATGGACAGCTGACGGATAATGAACTGGAAATGTGTTCCTTATTTAATGACTATTTTTTGTCAGTTTTTACACAGGAAGATGTAAATGAGATTCCAGTAATTAACAATTATTTAGTTCCTGATGAATTTAAGTTAACTAATATTACTGTCACGAGGGACATGGTTATTAAACAGATAGACAAACTGAAACAAAATAAGTCCCCGGGACCCGATGAGTTGTTTTCAAGGGTACTTAAGGAATGCAAGATGGAGCTTAGTCAGCCATTAACGAGTGTATTCAATGCGTCCATCCTTACCAGTGTTGTGCCAGAGATGTGGAAGATGGCTAATGTGGTTCCTATATTCAAATCAGGGGATAAGTCCACTCCTTCAAATTACCGTCCAATAAGCCTGACATCTATAGTGGGCAAGTTATTAGAATCAATTATAGCTGACATTATCAGAAGTCACCTTGAAGAGCATAACTTGATAAATGAATCTCAGCATTGATTCACGAGAGGTCGTTCCTGCCTGACAAACTTACTGACGTTCTTCAATAGAACATTTGAGGCAGTTGACAGTGATAAGGAATATGATATTGTTTATTTGGATTTTAGTAAAGCCTTCGACAGAGTACCTCACAAGAGACTCTTAAGAAAAGTGGCAGCTCATGGTATAGGAGGTAAAGTTCTAGCATGGATTGAGGCATGGCTTACCAATAGAAAGCAGAGAGTTACCATTAATGGAGTGAAATCTGAATGGGGATTAGTCACTAGTGGCGTTCCACAAGGATCAGTTTTAGGCCCTCTCTTGTTCATAATTTACATTAATGACCTTGATGAAGGGATTACTAGTGACATGAGTAAGTTTGCTGATGATACAAAGATAGGCCGTATAATTCACTCTGAGGAGGATATCAATGAACTCCAGGACGATTTGAACAAATTAATGTCTTGGTCTGAGAAATGGCAGATGAAGTTTAATGTGGATAAGTGTAAGGTACTTGCCCTTGGTAATGAAAATAACCCTCGAAGCTATAATCTAGGTGAAGTAGAGCTTGGTCATACAGAATGTGAAAAAGACTTGGGAGTCATGGTAAGCAGAAATCTAAAGCCAAGACAGCAGTGCCTCAGTGTGCGCAACAAGGCCAACAGATTACTTGGATTTATCACAAGAAGTATAAGTAACAGAAGTCCAAAAGTTATTTTACAGCTCTATACATCACTAGTGAGGCCTCATTTAGATTATGCTGCTCAGTTTTGGTCCCCTTACTACAGGATGGACATAGACTCATTAGAGAACATACAGAGAAGAATGACTAAAATGATTTACTGTGTAAGGAACCTCCCGTATGAAGATAGACTTAAAGCCTTAAATCTCCACTCTCTGGAGAGGCGTAGAATGAGGGGAGATATCATTGAAGTGTATAAGTGGATGACGGGCATAAACAAGGGAGACATTAATAAAGTACTGAGGGTGTCGAACCAGGTAAGAACCAGGAATAATGGATTTAAGTTGGATAAATTTAGATTTAGAAAGGACATAGGTAAGTACTGGTTTTCTAACAGAGTTGTAGATGCGTGGAACAGTCTTCCCAGTAGGTTGATAGAGGTTAGGACCTTGGGTAGCTTTAAGAAGAGACTGGACAAATATATGAGTGGGAGGGGCTGGGTTTGATTGGTGTCAAGGGGTACGGGAGTTATTTCTTGAGTAGCTTTAGGTAGATGTCGTTTTGATAAGGACCTGCCTCGTATGGGCCAGTAGGCCTTCTGCAGTGTTCCTACATTCTTATGTTCTTATGTTCAAAGATTTTTATGATGTGGTACGTCAAAACTATTGGTATATATTTCTTAGCTATTACTTTGCTGCTACCTTTATGGAGTGGATCTATATCCGTTGTTTTTAGTAACTGGAATCTTACCTGTGTCTATGCTCCTTCTTCATAGCATACTTAGGGCCCGTGAGAGGGGTTTCTTGCGTTTCTTAACGAACACAGAGTTCCACGAATCTGGGCCTGGGGCTGAGTACATAGGCATGTTGTCAATGGCTTTCTCAGTCTAGTGGAGTTAGGGTTATGTCAGAAACTTGGCATACATTGGCAGGGTTTTGAGGCTCATTCATGAAAAAATTATATGATTAGTTGCTCGCTGAACACATAGTCATATTGAAATTTCAGTATCTCGCTCATTTCTTTGTTGTCATCTGTGTAGGATTCATATTGTCTGAGTAGGGCCCTATACTAGATGTGGATTTTGCCTTGTTTTTGGCATGTGAAAATAAATGAATTTTTCTCAATTTCACTAATCGCTTTTAGCTTCTCTTGTTTCTCTTTGATCCTGTATGAGTTCTTTAACATAAGTTCAATAATTTCACCTTCTCTTGTTAGCGCTTCCTTCCGTGTTTCAGATAATCTAGCATTCTTGAGGAGCTCAGTGATTTATCGCATACTCCTTCCGGTTAACTTCATCTCTTCTTTTTCTTAGATGAATATGCATTGAACATACTTCAGCTCCCAGAAAGTTGATCTTTTCAAGGCACTGTTTAGGGTCCATGAAATTTGAGATATCTACCCAACATGTTTCATTTAGGACATGGTTTACCTGGTCCCAGTTGATTTTCTTGTTGTTGAAGTTGAATTTGGTGAAGGCACCCTCATATATATATATATATATATATATATATATATATATATATATATATATATATATATATATATATATATATATATATATATATATGTCGTGCCGAATATGTAAAACTGGTCAGTTAGCAAGAACTCATTTAAAATTAAGTCCTTTCTAAAATTTTCTCTTATAAGTTTAAAGATATGTTTTTTGATTAATGTTAACGTAAAAAAATTTAATTTTGCACCAAAAGAAACTTAGAAAACTTACCTAACCTGATTATAACAAGAACAATTCTTTTAGCCTAACCCAACTAAATATATTTTAGATTTGTTTACAATAATTTAATACTAAACAAACACAGTGAAATATATTTTTTTCGTTAGGTTCAGAATGATTTTGGCGAAATTATTGCATACACAAATTTTCGCTTGTCCTATATGGCAAGATGAGCGTTGTTATTTAAGCCAAGATCGCAAGTTCTGCCTATTCGGCACGACATATATATATATATATATATATATATATATATATATATATATATATATATATATATATATATATATATATATATATATATATATATGTCGTGCCGAATATGTAAAACTGGTCAATTAGCAAGAACTCATTTAAAATTAAGTCTTTTCTAAAATTTTCTCTTATACGTTTAAAGATATATTTTTTTCATTAATGTTAATGTAAAAAATTTTAATTTTGCACCAAAAGAATCTTAGAAAACTTACCTAACCTTATTATAACAAGAACAAATTATTTTAGCCTAACGCAACTAAATATATTTTAGATTTGTTTACAATAATTTAATAATAAGCAAACACAGTGAAATATATTTTTTTCGTTAGGTTCAGAAAGATTTTGGCGAAATTATTGCATACACAAATTTTCACTTGCCCTATATGGCAAGATGAGCGTTGCTATTTAAGCCAAGATCGCAAGTTCTGCCTATTCGGCACGACATATATATATATATATATATATATATATATATATATATATATATATATATATATATATATATATATATATTTTTTTTTTCAACAAGTCGGCCGTCTCCCACCGAGGCAGGGTGGGTGACCCAAAAAAGAAAGAAAATCCCCAAAAAGAAAATACTTTCATCATCATTCAACACTTTCACCACACTCGCACATTATCACTGTTTTTGCAGAGGTGCTCAGAACACAACAGTTTAGAAGCATGCACATATAAAGATACACAACATATCCCTCCAAACTGCCAATATCCCAAACCCCTCCTTTAAAGTGCAGGCATTGTACTTCCCATTTCCAGGACTCAAGTCCGACTATATGAAAATAACCTTCACTAAATATTACCCTGCTCACACTCCAACAGATCGTCAGGTCCCAAGTACCATTCGTCTCCATTCACTCCTATCTAACACGCTCATGCACGCTTGCTGGAAGTCCAAGCCCCTTACCCACAAAACCTCCTTTACCCCCTCTCTACAACCCTTTCGAGGACGACCCCTACCCCGCCTTCCTTCCCCTATAGATTTATATGCTTTCCATGTCATTCTACTTTGATCCATTCTCTCTAAATGACCAAACCACCTCAACAACCCCTCTTCTGCCCTCTGACTAATACTTTTATTAACTCCACACCTTCTCCTAATTTCCACACTCCGAATTTTCTGCATAATATTTACACCACACATTGCCCTTAAACAGGACATCTCCACTGCCTCCAACAGTCTCCTCGCTGCTGCATTTACCACCCAAGCTTCACACCCATATAAGAGTGTTGGTACTACTATACTTTCATACATTCCCTTCTTTGCCTCCATAGATAACGTTTTTTGACTCCACATATACCTCAACGCACCACTCACCTTTTTTCCCTCATCAATTCTATGATTAACCTCATCCTTCATAAATCCATCCGCCGACACGTCAACTCCCAAGTATCTGAAAACATTCACTTCTTCCATACTCCTCCTCCCCAATTTGATATCCAATTTTTCTTTATCTAAATCATTTGACACCCTCATCACCTTACTCTTTTCTATGTTCACTTTCAGCTTTCTACCTTTACACACATTCCCAAACTCATCCACTAACCTTTGCAATTTTTCTTTAGAATCTCCCATAAGCACAGTATCATCAGCAAAAAGTAACTGTGTCAATTCCCATTTTGAATTTGATTCCCCATAATTTAATCCCACCCCTCTCCCAAACACCCTAGCATTTACTTCCTTTAAAACCCCATCTATAAATATATTAAACAACCATGGTGACATTACACATCCCTGTCTAAGACCTACTTTTACCGGGAAGTAGTCTCCCTCTCTTCTACACATCCTAACCTGAGCCTCACTATCCTCATAAAAACTCTTTACAGCATTTAATAACTTACCACCTATTCCATATACTTGCAACATCTGCCACATTGCTCCTCTATCCACTCTATCATATGCCTTTTCTAAATCCATAAATGCAATAAAAACTTCCCTATCTTTATCTAAATACTGTTCACATATATGCTTCAATGTAAACACCTGATCTACACATCCCCTACCCACTCTAAAACCTCCTTGCTCATCCGCAATCCTACATTCTGTCTTACCTCTAATTCTTTCAATTATAACCCTGCCGTACACTTTTCCTGGTATACTCAGTAAGTTTATTCCTCTATAATTTTTACAGTCTCTTTTGTCCCCTTTCCCTTTATATAAAGGGACTATACATGCTCTCTGCCAATCCCTAGGTACCTTCCCCTCTTTCATACATTTATTAAACAAAAGTACCAACCACTCCAACACTATATCCCCCCCTGCTTTTAACATTTCTGTCATGATCCCATCAGTTCCAGCTGCTTTACCCCCTTTCATTTTACGTAATGCCTCACGTACCTCCCCCACACTTACATTCTGCTCTTCTTCACTCCTAAAAGATGGTATACCTCCCTGACCAGTGCATGAAATTACTGCCTCTGTTTCTTCCTTAACATTTAAAAGTTCCTCAAAATATTCTCGCCATCTACCCAATACCTCCATCTCCCCATCTACTAACTCCCCTACTCTGTTTTTAACTGACAAATCCATATTTTCCCTAGGCTTTCTTAAATTGTTTAACTCACTCCAAAATTTTTTCTTATTTTCATTAAAATTTCTTGACAGTGCCTCTCCCACTCTATCATCTGCTCTCATTTTGCACTCTCTCACCACTCTCTTTACCTTTCTTTTACTCTCCATATACTCTGCTCTTCTTATAACACTTCTGCTTTGTAAAAACCTCTCATAAGCTACCTTTTTCTCTTTTATCACACCCTTTACTTCATCATTCCACCAATCACTCCTCTTTCCTCCTGCCCCCACCCTCCTATAACCACAAACTTCTGCCCCACATTCTAATACTGCATTTTTAAAACTATTCCAACCCTCTTCAACCCCCCCACTACTCATCTTTGCACTAGCCCACCTTTCTGCCAATAGTCGCTTATATCTCACCCGAACTTCCTCCTCCCTTAGTTTATACACTTTCACCTCCCTCTTATATATATATATATATATATATATATATATATATATATATATATATAAACACTGATCTCTGACTGAAGGAGACTCGAACCTACGAACCTTAGGACAAGGTACGCAGTGCTTTACCAATCTACCCACACTAGACCAATACCTTGGCGTGTAGCATGCGCTACACGTTTGATCCAAGGCAGCCAGCTTTCAGGGAGAAGGCTTACTGCTTTTCATCTCATCCCCTGCATGCATCAGCCTTACTAGAGATTTGAACAATGCATTGTTCAAATCTCTAGTAAGGCTGATGCATGCAGGGGATGAGATGAAAAGCTGTAAGCCTTCTCCCTGAAAGCTGGCTGCCTTGGATCAAACGTGTAGCGCATGCTACAGGCCAAGGTATTGGTCCAGTGTGGGTAGATTGGTAAAGCACTGCGTACCTTGTCCTAAGGTTCGTAGGTTCGAGTCTCCTTCAGCCAGAGATCAGTGTTTGTGTATATTTCGCATGCTCTCGCGAATTCCTTGCATATATATATATATATATATATATATATATATATATATATATATATATATATATATATATATATATATATATATATTTGTGTGTGTATGTGTGCGTGCTTAGAATTCACAGAACAGGTCGAAGGTCGAAGGAGACTCGAACCTACGAACCTTGGAATAAGATATTCAGTGCTTTGTCAGCGTACCACACTGGTCCAACACGCTTGGCACCAGTGTATTAGACCCGTGAGGTACGATGGCAGAGCACTTCGTACCTTGTTCCAAGGTTCGTAGGTTCGAGTCTCCATCGACCTAAGGTTTGTGTATGTGAATATTTCACCTTTTCTGAGACTTCAACACACACACACACACACACACACACACACACACACACACACACACACACACACACACATACACACACTCACACACATAGATAGAGGCGGGCTGCTGGCTAATCCCTCATTGTACTGATAGAGAACATTGTAGGTGACATGCTGGACAACCCTGTAAGACATTCTTGGGGATCATTGGTTGTCTGATGGATAATTCTTCATTATACAGAGTAGGAACATTGTAGCTGACTACATTAACCCCACATTCTGTGGATCATTAAAATAAAAATTCTAATTTCTCCAGCGCAACTCGCGCTTATGGTAAAATTATATCATTTGCTATACACTCAGTCAAAGCTTATCCGCTTCTTTCTTCAATTTTTCTTCGAATCAAAGTTTCGAGCTCTTATTCCCATTTCTTGTTCTCGTAACCATACTTTTTCCTGCATTCACTTTCATAAGTTGCTTTTTACACATATTTCTCAAAATATTTATGTGGGTATATATTATTTTTGCAGGTGAGCTGTGAAGCAGTCTTCGCGTCTTACATGAGATGATTCTGTTCACAGGAACAGTGGGTGAGTCAGTACTTGTGTAATTAAATGATCACATCTGTGTACCCAACACACATCCCGAGTGATTTTAAGTCAGTACAGGAAATGATTGAGGGAAGAATCAATAAACGATAAACATGTACCCCAACAAATGAGAGTGGAGTGTTGAGACGGTCAGTGTGAAGGCTTACTCGGCCCTGTAACAACTTCAGTATTACCAAAGCTGGCTCCTCCTCAAGAAAATTAATGAATAGAAAAAGAAATAATAATATACTAATATAAACACTGTTGTTATAATTGAAAAATGAAAAATGAAATATAAAAATGATATCTGAATTCAACGCTAATATGTACAATTAGACTGGAGTGTCTGGTTGACGTTGTTGACATCGCGTATTGTAGAAATTGTAGCCGTTGCTGATGATGTGGGGGGAGGTCACAGCTGTTGAGTGACAACCCAACGACTAGTTCGTCACAGTCTCCAGCCTTGAATAATCCGTCCAGATAATATGAACGCAGGTCTTTCACCACTGCACCCCTCAAGGAAGGTTCCTTGATGTTGGTGAGGGGCTCTTGATTTAGGGAATTGGATCTGTGCTCCAGTTCCCCGAATTAAGCCTGAATGCCTTCCACATCCCCCCCCAGGCGCTGTATAATCCTCCGGGTTTAGCGCTTCCCCATGATTATAATAATAATTCACCACTGCAAAGATGAGAGGTAGTTGCCTGGGGTTGACTACACTTATCAAGTATGTAGATAAAAAGTGACGTCCCAGAACTCATGTGAAGTTCGTCTCCTTCAACACTATTTCTTTGGTTGCCAGATGACCCAAGCTGACATTCCAAGCTAGAAAGAGACAAAGGTTACCCACTGCCTAAGAAATCACTCTCCATGATAAGCAAAGTATTTAAAAAACATGGTGATTATCTAAAAGCACATGAAAATCAAGGCGGAATGAACTACGTCTTAAAACTGGTTAAAAGTGAAGCTTTTAACTAATATATCCACTGGAATTGGAGCAGAGGCTTTTACTTACAGTTGTGCTGGGAGCTGCGAGTCAAGTGATTATCCATTTGGTCGGAGCCCCACACGTCACCTTTCCGGGTGGAAAAAGGGGGAGGGGGATAGCGGGAGCTAGACACTGACCCTACCTTAACAAGCAGACTGGCAATCAAACTATCGTCACTATATACTCGCTTGCTACTCCTATCTGTTGAACTTTTCCTTCACAGCCAGCAACACCATGCAAGAAGCTCAGATATGTTTGTTTCAACTGAATCATTTGCTATATAGCTAAGATATCAGATGTCACCATATTTCTCTCAAGATTCAGTGTACAGCCAAATGAAGTCAACGGAACCAACAGAAAAGTCAGTATAGAGTCAGTAGCACCAACACTAGAGTCATAGATGATGGAGATTAGTCCACATGGAAACAATGGAGATGCTAAACTTGTTCTTCAGCTTTGTTATGACAGTCAAACTATGTTAAAGGACACATGTGTAACTAATTTGGTAATTTATTTGACAACGTTTCGCTCTTCAGGAACTTTGTCAAGCCATTACAAATAATATGGGAATACAGAGGGTGTCCGTTTGTTGTTTTTAACTCCATGACAAAGCTCCTAGAGAAAAATAAAATACTGCATTAGTTGCAGATATGTGTTCTTTTATTTAACATTATGTCAGCAATTCCACCAACATTATTTCAGGAATCAAATTCACTATTAAACATGGTATTCCAATGCGAAATGTAAGGGATAAAGTATAACTACCCAGGTTGATATGAATACCTAATTGAAACAAGTTTGATATTTATTTCACCTTGATTTGCTTTAATTCCTCCAAACATTTCTCAGTCTGTAGAGAGTTCACGGTGCACAGCGGTATGTGCTTCAACGAGAACTTACATGCTTGCCACAACAGCAACATCAACAACGCCTGTGTTATACACGATTGCGCGGCTTAACACAATATATACTGGCCCAAGACAAGCATGGTCATGTGCAGTCAAGATTTAAAGAATATTCCTTGAATCGCCACTCACTCTTTCACAGACGCAATTACGTAGAAACAGGGAAGTTCCCAGGTAGTGGGACTCGTCTCTCACTTGTTTCTCAGTACACACCGACGTCCTGACATGACATAATACCGACAAGAACGAAGGAAGACGAGTTTGAGGTAATCAGTTCCTTCATGGAGTCGATGTGATCCGTCCATCAGTCTTGAAAAAAGTTCGATGTAACGATTCTTCGTGACCTGTTCTTACCAAATACTCTCTAAAGACATGATAAAGCAAGTATATGGTGACGAGTACATGGTGACGATAGTTTGATTGCCAGTCTGCTTGTTAAGGTAGAGTCAGTGTCTAGCTCCCGCTATCCCCCCAACCTTTTTCCATCCAGAAAGGTGACGTGTGGGGCTACGACCAAATGGTAATCACTTGAAACCATCGCCGGGATTGAACCCGCGGTCCTCAAAACTCCAGCCCGTCGCGTTAGCCACTAGACAAGTAGCCAAATAAGATTCATCCAACTAGCTACACCATATAATCACTTGACTCGCAGCTGCACAACTGTAAGTATATTCTAGTGGATATATTGGTTAAAAGCTTCACTTTTAACCAGTTTTAAGACGTAGTTCATTCCGCCTTGATTTTCATGTGCTTTTAGATAATCACCATGTTTTTTAAATACTTTACTTATCGTGGAGAGTGATTTCTTAGGCAGTGGGTAACCTTTGTCTCTTTCTAGCTTGGAATGTCAGCCTGGGTCATCTGGCAACCAAAGAAACAGTGTTGAAGGAGACGAACTGTACATAAGTTCTGGGACGTCACCATTTTATCTGCATACCTAAGTGTAGTCAACCCCAGGCAACTACCTGTCATCTTTGCAGTGGTGAAAGACCTGCGTTCCTATCATCTTGACGGACTATTCAAGGCTAGAGACTCTGTGAAGAACTAGTCGTTGGGTTGTTACTCAACATCTGTGACCCCCCCCCCCATCATCAGCAACGGCTACAATTTCTACAATACGCGGTGTCAACAACATCAACCAGACAACCCAGTCTAACTGTACATATTAGCGTTGAATTCAGATATTATTTTTATATTTCATTTTTCATTTCTCTTTCAAGTAGGATAAAAATTCATATTTAATTGTTTTATATTTTCATTTCTAAATAATAGTGTTTATATTTGACTGTTATTGTTCTTTTTCTATTCATTAATTTTCCTGAGGAGGAGCCAGCCTTGGTAATACTTACTGAAGTTGTTACAGGGCTGAGTAAGCCTTCACACTAGCTTTCCCAGTGACACATGTCTAAACAATGGTTTTCATTCATCCACTCCATCTTTTCATATGCTCATTCGAGGCAAGATTACCTGCACAAAAATTGTCTTGTAACGACTTTGATTTTTAAGCTGGTAAATTTAAAAGAAAGTCTTCTAAGTAAAAAGACCACGTTTTCTTGTATAAACGACTGTCACATCTAATATCACAATTTTTACTTCATAAGGAATTTTACAGGGTTAGCTTAAGAGTTCCTACCATTTGTTACAATCAAGGATCCATTAGCTATAGCTAACGGCTCCTTGTCCATACGGACAGGGAACTGGATGACGATAGTCAGCAGTTAGCCAAGTATTTTCGTTGTTGTTGCTATGTTGAAAGAACGTGTTCCAGACTCACTTTATTCAGGGAATGAATGAGATCAGTTGAAGTGATATTCTTACGTGGTACAGCGAGAGTGTAGTCGCTGTTTGCTACCCGTCTTGTGGTATACAAGCTGTCATAATGCTAACCACGAAGTGGAGGCAAGTGTGGTACATTGAAAATAATAACCTACATAAAAGTAAGGCAACACACATTTCTCCAGTGTCGATGGTTCTACTTATATGACAGATTCATCCAGGCCAGATCCATGCGAGAGATAAGACGTCTTTCATGCTTCTTTATCCCGACCAAGTTCTGCAGAGGAGATGTGGATGGGGAGAGTGGGGAGGGGGGGGGAGGTGTCCGTGGCGGGAATCAGTTTAAGGAAGTGATGCAAACGAAGGGTGTGAGACCACTAATGCCACATACAGAGTTATGTACCGTGTACCGTAGAGCAGCTTCGAGATATGCATTATTTCTGCTAGCTTCTTGACTGTCTTGCATGTAAGTTTTACTACATACGTCTCATTACACATCATGGAGTCAAATTTCACTCCAAGCATATCATGCTGTTTAGAGACCATCATAATTTGTATTTTCGCACAAGCAAATGTAATGTCATATTTTTCTACAGGTTGATATAGCTGTAAGCTGGAGATAAATGTGCTTTGCTGAGAGCAGCTGGCATGTCCTCTCTCTTGCATAAGTAAATATCAGAGTACAGTCATCTGCATAACCACGTGATTCTGGGATTCATAGCAACATAAAAAAGGAACACTGCAGCAGGCATGCTGGCCCATGTGAGGCAGGTCCAATTCTCCTACCGGCATAAGCCAATGCCTTAACCTAGTCAGGTCAGGTTATGTTCACTTAAGGTAGGAGCACGGCAACTGACCTAGCAGCACAAGCTAGTCAGGTCCAACTCACACCCACCCACACCCACTCGTGTATTTATCCAACCTATTTTTAAAACTACATAACGTCTTAGCTTCTATAACTGTACTCGGGAGTTTGTTCCACTCATCCACAACTCTATTACCAAACCAGTGCTTTCCTATATCCTTCCTGAATCTGAATTTTTCCAGCTTAAAACCATTCTGGGATGAGATGAAGGCCATTGAAGTAGAGATTTCATAACAATTGACCATGCACACTTTCCCGAGGAACTCTGGCAAAGATTGGGTATCTTGTAGACTCTGCCACTGAGAACCACTTTTAGGTTTCTACCCTGAAGGTAATTACTAAGGAGATGTAGTGCAGAGCCCCAGAGACTCCAAGTGCTAGCAGATTTGCCAACAGACTCTTGCGCAACACTCGGTCGACATCACCAACAATGGTGCTCCTACGTAGCTGATGTGGGATTCATTCAGTATTTGGTGTTACATATAAGAAATGTTGAACAGGGGGTCAGCTGCACAGACACCTTTTCTGAAACCAACTGACGATCACAAAGATATGAATGATGGATAAAAAATTCTATCATTTTCATTGAGATTATTATCTCAAGGATTTTGCCAATGACTGACAGAAGGTCACCAATATATAGTTCTTGATTATATATTTATAATGTACTACGCATGTACCAAATATAACTTTTCTACACAAGTAGCAAGACACGTTGTTATAGACATTTTACACGTATTTTGTGACGCATCCACTAGGACTCTCAGGGCAGTAGTATATTTATAAAACAACTAGTCAATTGAATTACAGACATCAAAAGCTAGTGTTGCTTTTAATAAGGAACGAACGTTACCGCAACTTGAACTGACTGCATTATACGTATGAGTAAAACTTAGTGTACAGACATAACGCAATCCACAATATGACAGACACTTTTCAGTGAGTCTGTAATAACAATAACAAAGTAATGTTCTTAAAAACAAGGCTGCTGACAGCCTTGTTTTTAACTACAAATTCCTTGTGACTCTCAACACGTACTATCCTTTTACAATATCCCGGGATCAGTTGTGTAGGAGAACAACACTTAATATGCTGCAAGGTAAGCTAGCATGGCTTAAGGGACCGAGATGAATGGCAAACAAATCTAACTTGCCTGAACAAAGATTAGTTTAGCACCTAAGGCAGTTGTAGTTACTGTAGTTGCTGCACGCTGAGGTACCTGAACCAGCTACTGATGTAAATCGCTTTTCTTGTTTACATTAATTAATCAGAGTAACAGCTATGGTATTTAAATTTCTTAATAAAATGGGTATCATTCATAATTTCCACACCCTCTTAAGAACTAAATACAAAGAATCCACAAAAGAGGTATTTATAGATGAATCTAAAGAAGTCATACGGAAATACAAAGTTTATTGTAATAAACAAGGTTGAGGACATTGATAATGTCCTCAAGAGAAGAGGTAGACCTAAAAATGACTATTTAGAAGCCATTACAAAGGACACCATTATCCTACCAGGAGCGCTTCCCCTAACTTAATTAAATGTATAAAATGTCCATTTGAATGTGCGCACTGGAAATCAGGAGCACTAACATTATACAAAGTTTCTGGATCCCTCTGAGACGACATTGTATGTAGAAATTTATTAATTTTTGCGTAATCTATCATCCAATTGACTTCAAGTATATTTTGGACTACTATTATTGCCAGAAGAACTCGAAGTATTAGTCAAACCTTTAGAGGACACTAGCAGACTACAGTGGTCCTTTAATTCTAATTAGACCCAGAGACAATATCCCGATCAAGGTGTACTTCCGCCTTTTCTGCACGACGTCAAAAGGAGGACACCTGGAGATCGTCACTAATTTGAAAACTCGCCAGTGCCCCAAAATATAATCTCGGACAAAAGAACAAACTTCGTGGCGAGCTACCAGTTTATCACTGAACTGTTGTCAACATTATGAGGCGCAGAACCGCCTCATACGCTGGAAGTGAATCTGGAAATTCATTACTTCCAGGACACTATGGGATAGGAAAGAATTAGGCAAGTGAAGGCTCGATGAAATACTTCAAGGTTCAGTAAAACTCACAGGAAAACCTTGTACCGAGAAAAGTTTAGTCTAGAATTATTAAAAAATAAGGTAAGCCAGAGTGTGACTTTGTAAATGGTCCAAGCGAGACCGAAACGTTGTTGAAAGCTCCTCTCTCCTATGTGCGGGTTATTTGGGGATTGTTCTTTAAGGTCAGTAGGTTAAAG
>NC_091299.1:50370314-50433207 GCF_038502225.1 Cherax quadricarinatus | reverse complement strand
TTGACATCGCGTATTGTAGAAATTGTAGCCGTTGCTGATGATGTGGGGGGAGGTCACAGCTGTTGAGTGACAACCCAACGACTAGTTCGTCACAGTCTCCAGCCTTGAATAATCCGTCCAGATAATATGAACGCAGGTCTTTCACCACTGCACCCCTCAAGGAAGGTTCCTTGATGTTGGTGAGGGGCTCTTGATTTAGGGAATTGGATCTGTGCTCCAGTTCCCCGAATTAAGCCTGAATGCCTTCCACATCCCCCCCCAGGCGCTGTATAATCCTCCGGGTTTAGCGCTTCCCCATGATTATAATAATAATTCACCACTGCAAAGATGAGAGGTAGTTGCCTGGGGTTGACTACACTTATCAAGTATGTAGATAAAAAGTGACGTCCCAGAACTCATGTGAAGTTCGTCTCCTTCAACACTATTTCTTTGGTTGCCAGATGACCCAGGCTGACATTCCAAGCTAGAAAGAGACAAAGGTTACCCACTGCCTAAGAAATCACTCTCCATGATAAGCAAAGTATTTAAAAAACATGGTGATTATCTAAAAGCACATGAAAATCAAGGCGGAATGAACTACGTCTTAAAACTGGTTAAAAGTGAAGCTTTTAACTAATATATCCACTGGAATTGGAGCAGAGGCTTTTACTTACAGTTGTGCTGGGAGCTGCGAGTCAAGTGATTATCCATTTGGTCGGAGCCCCACACGTCACCTTTCCGGGTGGAAAAAGGGGGAGGGGGATAGCGGGAGCTAGACACTGACCCTACCTTAACAAGCAGACTGGCAATCAAACTATCGTCACTATATACTCGCTTGCTACTCCTATCTGTTGAACTTTTCCTTCACAGCCAGCAACACCATGCAAGAAGCTCAGATATGTTTGTTTCAACTGAATCATTTGCTATATAGCTAAGATATCAGATGTCACCATATTTCTCTCAAGATTCAGTGTACAGCCAAATGAAGTCAACGGAACCAACAGAAAAGTCAGTATAGAGTCAGTAGCACCAACACTAGAGTCATAGATGATGGAGATTAGTCCACATGGAAACAATGGAGATGCTAAACTTGTTCTTCAGCTTTGTTATGACAGTCAAACTATGTTAAAGGACACATGTGTAACTAATTTGGTAATTTATTTGACAACGTTTCGCTCTTCAGGAACTTTGTCAAGCCATTACAAATAATATGGGAATACAGAGGGTGTCCGTTTGTTGTTTTTAACTCCATGACAAAGCTCCTAGAGAAAAATAAAATACTGCATTAGTTGCAGATATGTGTTCTTTTATTTAACATTATGTCAGCAATTCCACCAACATTATTTCAGGAATCAAATTCACTATTAAACATGGTATTCCAATGCGAAATGTAAGGGATAAAGTATAACTACCCAGGTTGATATGAATACCTAATTGAAACAAGTTTGATATTTATTTCACCTTGATTTGCTTTAATTCCTCCAAACATTTCTCAGTCTGTAGAGAGTTCACGGTGCACAGCGGTATGTGCTTCAACGAGAACTTACATGCTTGCCACAACAGCAACATCAACAACGCCTGTGTTATACACGATTGCGCGGCTTAACACAATATATACTGGCCCAAGACAAGCATGGTCATGTGCAGTCAAGATTTAAAGAATATTCCTTGAATCGCCACTCACTCTTTCACAGACGCAATTACGTAGAAACAGGGAAGTTCCCAGGTAGTGGGACTCGTCTCTCACTTGTTTCTCAGTACACACCGACGTCCTGACATGACATAATACCGACAAGAACGAAGGAAGACGAGTTTGAGGTAATCAGTTCCTTCATGGAGTCGATGTGATCCGTCCATCAGTCTTGAAAAAAGTTCGATGTAACGATTCTTCGTGACCTGTTCTTACCAAATACTCTCTAAAGACATGATAAAGCAAGTATATGGTGACGAGTACATGGTGACGATAGTTTGATTGCCAGTCTGCTTGTTAAGGTAGAGTCAGTGTCTAGCTCCCGCTATCCCCCCAACCTTTTTCCATCCAGAAAGGTGACGTGTGGGGCTACGACCAAATGGTAATCACTTGAAACCATACCCCCGGCCGGGATTGAACCCGCGGTCATAGAGTCTCAAAACTCCAGCCCGTCGCGTTAGCCACTAGACCAGCTAGCCACAATAAGATTCATCCAACTAGGTATATTTCTACACCATAGGAAGGTAATCACTTGACTCGCAGCTCCAAGCACAACTGTAAGTAAAAGCCTCTGCTCCTATTCTAGTGGATATATTGGTTAAAAGCTTCACTTTTAACCAATTTTAAGACGTAGTTCATTCTGCCTTGATTTTCATGTGCTTTTAGATAATCATCATGTTTTTTAAATACTTTATTTATCGTGGAGAGTGATTTCTTAGGCAGTGGGTAACCTTTGTCTCTTTCTAGCTTGGAATGTCAGCCTGGGTCATCTGGCAACTAAAGAAACAGTGTTGAAGGAGACGAACTGTACATAAGTTCTGGGACGTCACCATTTTATCTGCATACCTAAGTGTAGTCAACCCCAGACAACTACCTCTCATCTTTGCAGTGGTGAAAGACCTGTGTTCCTATCATCTTGACGGACTATTCAAGGCTAGAGACTCTGTGAAGAACTAGTCGTTGGGTTGTTACTCAACATCTGTGACCCCCCCCCCCATCATCAGCAACGGCTACAATTTCTACAATACGCGGTGTCAACAACATCAACCAGACAACCCAGTCTAACTGTACATATTAGCGTTGAATTCAGATATTATTTTTATATTTCATTTTTCATTTCTCTTTCAAGTAGGATAAAAATTCATATTTAATTGTTTTATATTTTCATTTCTAAATAATAGTGTTTATATTTGACTGTTATTGTTCTTTTTCTATTCATTAATTTTCCTGAGGAGGAGCCAGCCTTGGTAATACTTACTGAAGTTGTTACAGGGCTGAGTAAGCCTTCACACTAGCTTTCCCAGTGACACATGTCTAAACAATGGTTTTCATTCATCCACTCCATCTTTTCATATGCTCATTCGAGGCAAGATTACCTGCACAAAAATTGTCTTGTAACGACTTTGATTTTTAAGCTGGTAAATTTAAAAGAAAGTCTTCTAAGTAAAAAGACCACGTTTTCTTGTATAAACGACTGTCACATCTAATATCACAATTTTTACTTCATAAGGAATTTTACAGGGTTAGCTTAAGAGTTCCTACCATTTGTTACAATCAAGGATCCGTTAGCTATAGCTAACGGCTCCTTGTCCATACGGACAGGGAACTGGATGACGATAGTCAGCAGTTAGCCAAGTATTTTCGTTGTTGTTGCTATGTTGAAAGAACGTGTTCCAGACTCACTTTATTCAGGGAATGAATGAGATCAGTTGAAGTGATATTCTTACGTGGTACAGCGAGAGTGTAGTCGCTGTTTGCTACCCGTCTTGTGGTATACAAGCTGTCATAATGCTAACCACGAAGTGGAGGCAAGTGTGGTACATTGAAAATAATAACCTACATAAAAGTAAGGCAACACACATTTCTCCAGTGTCGATGGTTCTACTTATATGACAGATTCATCCAGGCCAGATCCATGCGAGAGATAAGACGTCTTTCATGCTTCTTTATCCCGACCAAGTTCTGCAGAGGAGATGTGGATGGGGAGAGGGGGGAGGGGGGGGGCGGTGTCCGTGGCGGGAATCAGTTTCAGGAAGTGATGCAAACGAAGGGTGTGAGACCACTAATGCCACATACAGAGTTATGTACCGTGTACCGTAGAGCAGCTTCGAGATATGCATTATTTCTGCTAGCTTCTTGACTGTCTTGCATGTAAGTTTTACTACATACGTCTCATTACACATCATGGAGTCAAATTTCACTCCAAGCACATCATGCTGTTTAGAGACCATCATAATTTGTATTTTCGCACAAGTAAATGTAATGTCATATTTTTCTACAGGTTGATATAGCTGTAAGCTGGAGATAAATGTGCTTTGCTGAGAGCAGCTGGCATGTCCTCTCTCTTGCATAAGTAAATATCAGAGTACAGTCATCTGCATAACCACGTGATTCTGGGATTCATAGGAACATAAAAAAGGAACACTGCAGCAGGCATACTGGCCCATGTGAGGCAGGTCCAATTCTCCTACCGGCATAAGCCAATGCCTTAACCTAGTCAGGTCAGGTTATGTTCACTTAAGGTAGGAGCACGGCAACTGACCTAGCAGCACAAGCTAGTCAGGTCCAACTCACACCCACCCACATCCACTCGTGTATTTATCCAACCTATTTTTAAAACTACATAACGTCTTAGCTTCTATAACTGTACTCGGGAGTTTGTTCCACTCATCCACAACTCTATTACCAAACCAGTGCTTTCCTATATCCTTCCTGAATCTGAATTTTTCCAGCTTAAAACCATTCTGGGATGAGATGAAGGCCATTGAAGTAGAGATTTCATAACAATTGACCATGCACACTTTCCCGAGGAACTCTGGCAAAGATTGGGTATCTTGTAGACTCTGCCACTGAGAACCACTTTTAGGTTTCTACCCTGAAGGTAATTACTAAGGAGATGTAGTGCAGAGCCCCAGAGACTCCAAGTGCTAGCAGATTTGCCAACAGACTCTTGCGCAACACTCGGTCGACATCACCAACAATGGTGCTCCTACGTAGCTGATGTGGGATTCATTCAGTATTTGGTGTTACATATAAGAAATGTTGAACAGGGGGTCAGCTGCACAGACACCTTTTCTGAAACCAACTGACGATCACAAAGATATGAATGATGGATAAAAAATTCTATCATTTTCATTGAGATTATTATCTCAAGGATTTTGCCAATGACTGACAGAAGGTCACCAATATATAGTTCTTGATTATATATTTATAATGTACTACGCATGTACCAAATATAACTTTTCTACACAAGTAGCAAGACACGTCGTGATAGACATTTTACACGTATTTTGTGACGCATCCACTAGGACTCTCAGGGCAGTAGTATATTTATAAAACAACTAGTCAATTGAATTACAGACATCAAAAGCTAGTGTTGCTTTTAATAAGGAACGAACGTTACCGCAACTTGAACTGACTGCATTATACGTATGAGTAAAACTTAGTGTACAGACATAACGCAATCCACAATATGACAGACACTTTTCAGTGAGTCTGTAATAACAATAACAAAGTAATGTTCTTAAAAACAAGGCTGCTGACAGCCTTGTTTTTAACTACAAATTCCTTGTGACTCTCAACACGTACTATCCTTTTACAATATCCCGGGATCAGTTGTGTAGGAGAACAACACTTAATATGCTGCAAGGTAAGCTAGCATGGCTTAAGGGACCGAGATGAATGGCAAACAAATCTAACTTGCCTGAACAAAGATTAGTTTAGCACCTAAGGCAGTTGTAGTTACTGTAGTTGCTGCACGCTGAGGTACCTGAACCAGCTACTGATGTAAATCGCTTTTCTTGTTTACATTAATTAATCAGAGTAACAGCTATGGTATTTAAATTTCTTAATAAAATGGGTATCATTCATAATTTCCACACCCTCTTAAGAACTAAATACAAAGAATCCACAAAAGAGGTATTTATAGATGAATCTAAAGAAGTCATACGGAAATACAAAGTTTATTGTAATAAACAAGGTTGAGGACATTGATAATGTCCTCAAGAGAAGAGGTAGACCTAAAAATG
This sequence comes from Cherax quadricarinatus, assembly GCF_038502225.1. Lineage (NCBI taxonomy): Eukaryota > Metazoa > Arthropoda > Malacostraca > Decapoda > Parastacidae > Cherax > Cherax quadricarinatus. The sequence goes on along the minus strand of NC_091299.1, from coordinate 50,427,510 downwards.
ACTATTTAGAAGCCATTACAAAGGACACCATTATCCTACCAGGAGCGCTTCCCCTAACTTAATTAAATGTATAAAATGTCCATTTGAATGTGCGCACTGGAAATCAGGAGCACTAACATTATACAAAGTTTCTGGATCCCTCTGAGACGACATTGTATGTAGAAATTTATTAATTTTTGCGTAATCTATCATCCAATTGACTTCAAGTATATTTTGGACTACTATTATTGCCAGAAGAACTCGAAGTATTAGTCAAACCTTTAGAGGACACTAGCAGACTACAGTGGTCCTTTAATTCTAATTAGACCCAGAGACAATATCCCGATCAAGGTGTACTTCCGCCTTTTCTGCACGACGTCAAAAGGAGGACACCTGGAGATCGTCACTAATTTGAAAACTCGCCAGTGCCCCAAAATATAATCTCGGACAAAAGAACAAACTTCGTGGCGAGCTACCAGTTTATCACTGAACTGTTGTCAACATTATGAGGCGCAGAACCGCCTCATACGCTGGAAGTGAATCTGGAAATTCATTACTTCCAGGACACTATGGGATAGGAAAGAATTAGGCAAGTGAAGGCTCGATGAAATACTTCAAGGTTCAGTAAAACTCACAGGAAAACCTTGTACCGAGAAAAGTTTAGTCTAGAATTATTAAAAAATAAGGTAAGCCAGAGTGTGACTTTGTAAATGGTCCAAGCGAGACCGAAACGTTGTTGAAAGCTCCTCTCTCCTATGTGCGGGTTATTTGGGGATTGTTCTTTAAGGTCAGTAGGTTAAAGTCGTCCGAAGATGGAAGAAAAAAGGAAGTTAATTATTTTCAAGGAGGATAATAAATACCCTGGATACAAACACAAAAAATATCTACTAAGTAGTAATTACTTAATATTTGTCCTCCAAACTGACAGTGAGGGATTATTTTCATATGCTACTAGTCATTAGGAGGTCTGCACCTGGGGGTTTCTCAGCTGAGCGCCGCCAGGTGAATAATTACATCCTTTTCTGGTAAGTGGTTTAAACAGGGAATGTAGTCAGAAGCTGCAAACTGATCTGACTATTTTCAGGGTACAGAGTTAACAAACATATTTCCTGTTAAATTAAAGGAGGTCCAATGTTCTCAAACTCTTGCCAGCATAATACTGAATTCATGTTAGAGACCAGAGTCAGTATAATATGCATTTAAATAAGGAAGACACTATCAAAGTTGTTGCCAGTATTTTATTTAAGGTTTCATGAAAGGTGAAGGTTGAGTCAAGATTTTCTCTAGTGATTTTAAGGGCGATTTCTGCAGCCTCAGCAGAAGAGGACAGATCAAGAGCTCGATCTCCCACTTTAGTTGTGAAGTCTGGATCACTCTATGCAAGATTAATCGAAAGCATTTTAACTGTACCATTTGTTTCTCTGTTAGATTGTGAAATCAGGTCTTACTCGGGAGTACCTCTCAACAGAAAAGTACCAAACTCGTCTCACTGTAGAAATTGATTGAGACCAAAAAAAAAAAAAAAAGAAAAAAAATCCACCGTCGCATTCGTATGTACATAATTTGTAGCTGTGGTCGCGGTAACCCTTAACACATCCTCCCACCCAAACAATTAAACTAGTATACAAATCATAAGAGTGATATGTGAATTGACAGATGTAGGCCGTAATATTATGTTATATTACGTAATGAGACTGGACTTATAGTGGTAACTAGCATCCCACCAGAGTAGAGCTAGAGGGTGGTAGAGGACTGATGCTTTTTCTGGAAAAAGCCAGCAGTCGGTTAACATCTCTAGTGAGCTATGTGCTCAGTGACCACGCTGTCTTCATAACACTGCCTGGTGACCAGGCGTATTGTGGACAAAGTCTCTTCCCAGGCCTTCATTGTAAGATATTCTTAGTAACAACGGTGCCTTTGATCACAGAGACGATCTCACAAGTGAAACAATACTAAATTTCAAACGATTTGTGATAGAGAATCCAATGATTAATAGTTGCAGGCACTGTCAAGGAATGTCCAGGTGAAGTGCCGGGAAATTATTAGAGAAAATTTACAAATATTTGAAGGTACATGCTATGATATTTGCTCTGAAGTGTTTGCGCACTGTTGATCGAACATAATAGTTTTACCATCTTCTGACCAAGAGATTGTAATTAATTACTTCAGTGGATAGATTACACTTTTTTCAATGGAACATTTCCTTCAAAATTCTTGGCAGCACTAATGTACTACCAAGAATTTTGATGTCATTACTATTCAGGAACATATACGTCGAGGTGGAACACCTTTCCCTAAGTTACCTGAATATAACTTAAGGTCAATAAACTGTCATATGATTTATGTCTGAAACAACCTGCCACTTTCTCTCCTAGTCCCTGCAGAGTCGAGTGATCATGCAATATCATGGTGTTAAGTATATGCTGGCAACTTTTTCATTACCACCTTCAATATTTATGCCCCAGCTAATCAATTTCAACCTAAAATTTTGCTAGATCACATCAATAGTGAACCTTCCCTAATTCTTCAGATTATAAAGGAAGGCTAATGAATATTGAAAGGAAGTAAAGTAATCACATTTCTAAATAAGAACGATAATACTAGAATTGTGGGGACTATTGAGTGTACTTATGTATATGGCGGCATATTAAACTGTGTCTAGGACTTAACATATCATAAGTGATGCACGACTTATAGCTGATGATCTTCTACCTGACCACTTTCCAAGACTCACAACTATCAATCTGGATCATATTTCCAGCAGTAAAGGAGGTAAATACAGAAGGTAACACTTTTACTAAACCCAGATCATCGAGAAGACAGAATTAACTGAGGTGTTGTATTCTACATTTTCCCTCAGGGTATTTTGGCTAACTTATCAACCTTCTCGTGAAGGAATAATTCAGTGTGTGATGGAATCCCATAAAAAAAATTCTTTCCGTTTCCGCTGATTTTCGAATTTTCATATGTGGCCTCTTCAAGGAGAGTTTTGTCAGTCATAGTGTGAGTCGAGAGCCTTCAGTGATGACAGTATCACTAATAACCAAAGAATCAAGCCCAGTGTCAAAAGTTAACGTTAGGATGGCAAACAATTCACTTTGCAGTTTAGACTTCCAGTTGTTAATTCTCATGGCTATGTCATCATGGTTCCTATCATTCTTAGCTGTTGAGATGGTAACAAGAGCAGATGCAACTCTGCCAACAGACTCCTGCTTAGATCCATCAGCGTAATTTGTGATATATTATACACAGTTAAGTGAAAAAAAAATTCTTGAACAGTTGTGTTTGCAAGTGATTTAAGAAAGAGATTACCAGTGATGAGCTACTGGGAAGGGGCTTTCAGATATGATATTAGACGAGTGCATTTCCCAGGGAAGGGTGAAGGATGAACTGTATCACCCTTCTCATGGAGGGGTGATGCAGTTCGTGCAGGTTATAAAACGTAATACAATGCATGTTATCAGAACCCATTTCAATTTAGGTATATATAGTTCAAAACAAATAGTAAGACTTATAGTGACGTTCTCAGGTTCATTTCTTAAAATTATAATACCAAGTATAGTGTTATTGTCAATAATACTGTCAACTATACTAGGACCACCTAGCTCCTTCCTCATATTAAGATCCTTGGTAGTTTCAATACAGTCAAAAACAATTCTGATGGTAATGTTTTGCTTAGACTCCAGGCCAGGAGAGACTTTTTCATAGCGAATATTAACATGGCTCTTCATAATTAGTCAAGGTTTAAATATAGACTATGTACATCCTGGTCACTATTTTTTCATTAGCACCTTAGTAGGTTGTATGTTTAAATGATGTAGGAAGAACATTTAGGAGAGCATTAATCAGGACATTAAAACAGCATGGGACTGAGAACTCCTCCATGTTACGTACCTTCCGGACACTTTAATACTTCTTCTAAAACCTTAACAGAGAACAGAGGATATTCTATTCGACAGATAACCTACTATCCAACCGAGCAGGTTACCACCGGTATTCAGATTTTTTATCAAAAATTTTATATCAAGAAATATAGCAAAGCTAGTAGAAAAATGTTAAGTGAGCAAAGCTGTAGTACCATTCAGAACACTTTCCTTTCACAAGTCCATAAAGACGAGGTGGAAGTTAGCGTCTGATTCTACAGTACAATCTGTAATGGATCATTCTTACAAATATTATACGAAGACATCCAGTTAAGGAGACTGATTTAAATGTATCAGATTGTCAATGTTTAAGGATAGATACACTGACACTGTTGGTCCAGGAAATAGGAGGGACTCCCTTGATGTAACTAAGATCATACAACCTAACAAAGGATTATCAGGGACTTATCTAAAACTTCTGAAGACATGCTATGTCATCATATGTAGAGGCAGATGATCGACTTTTATTTAATATATGTAGTTTATACTCGGTGACGAGAAAATCCCTCTCATCAATATTTACGTTCATACAGTAAATCAGATTCAACATTCCCTGGGAAACATTCTCTAGGTTTGTTGTAATATGAGATGAGAGATTCTCATGAATCTCTATTTTTCGCCCAATTGTTTGCGAGGTCATTTGTTTTTTTCAGGAGGAGAGAGATTGAACATTAAAATGGTATAAAATACCGACAGGTTGTTAGGTAAGACACATATGCAACAGTTAGGTATCTTTATTATGAAACGTTTCGCCTACACAGTACTACTTGACTGAAGAAGCCTACTGTGTAGGCGAAACGTTTCATAATAAAGATACCTAACTGTTGCATATGTGTCTTACCGAGGAAAGAGATGATGAACATTGACACTCATGTTCTTAGTGTTCGCAATAAAGCTAACAGAATCCTTGGCTTCATATCAAGAAGTATAAATAATTGAAGTCCTCAGGTTGTTCTTCAAATCTATATATCCTTGGTTAGGCCTCATTTAGATTATGCTGCACAGTTTTGGTCACCATATTACAGAATGGATATAAATGCTCTGGAAAACGTGCAGAGGAGGATGACAAAGTTGATCCCATGTATCAGAAATCTTCCCTATGAGGATAGACTGAGGGCCCTGAATCTGCGCTCTCTAGAAAGGCGTAGAATTAGGGGGGATATGATTGAGATGTATAAATGGAAAACAGGAATAAATAAAGGGGATGTAAATAGCGTGCTGAAAATATACAGCCAGGACAGGACTGGCAGCAATGGTTTTAAGTTGGAAAAGTTCAGATTCTGGAAGGACATAGGAAAGCACTGGTTTGGTAATAGAGTTGTGGATGAGTGGAACAAACTCCCGAGTACCGTCATAGAAGCTAAGACCTTGTGTAGTTTTAAAAATAGGTTGGATAAATACATGAGTGGGTGTGAGTTGGACCCGACTAGCTTGTGCTACCGGGTCTGGTGCCGTGCTCCTTCATTAAGTGGAAGTGACCTGACTAGGTGGTCATTGTTCTAGGCCGGGGGGTGGCGTGGACCTGGTTCGCCTGTTGCAGTATTCCTTCTTTCTTATGTTCTTATGATGAAATTAAGACACATGTGCAACATCTGGGTATCTTTATTGTAGACGCATCGCCATCCAGTGGCTTTATCAATACAAATTCCAGGACATAACTTGAAGACAGTAGAACTATGTACAGAAGATGAGGTAATCAGTCCCTCAACCTAGGAGTAGGTGCGAAGAGCACCATAGTCGTGGAGATTCTGTAGCAGAAGCAAGGCGCCTGACGTTTATATACCAACGTCAGGTGGAATGGGACGTGTAGCAGACGAGGGCATAGTCACTGGTAGGCGGGATTCCCCAGTGGAAGTAGGTCCTTCCCAAAGAGATGGGTTAGTTGTAGTAGTAGTTGTCGTAGTCGTGAAGGTTATGTACATGTCCTCAGAATCAAGATTCCATGATGTTGCAGTTGGGTAGGACCTACTTCCACTGGGTAATCCCGCCTACCAGTGACTATGCCCTCGTCTGCTACACGTCCCATTCCACCTGACGTTAGTATATAAGCGTCAGGCGCCTTGCTTCTGCTTCAGAATCTCCACGACTATGGTGCTTTTCGCACCTACTCCTAGGTTGAGGGACTGATTACCTCATCTTCTGTACATAGTTCTACTGTCTTCAAGTTATGTCCTGGAATTTGTATTGATAAAGCCACTGGATGGCGAAACGTCTACAATAAAGATACCCAGATGTTGCACATGTGTCTTAATTTCTTCTTGTCGGTATTGTATACCATTCTTGTACAACTTATGTTCTTATGTGGTCATTTTATTTATAAATTTCTAGATTCAGCTCAGAGGTATAAACATATTCAATACAAACAAATTGTCCCTACTCCTGTTGCCTAAATTGTTGCTTAGTATTTCATGCATTTGTTAATGCAGCTTGTATACTTCTGAGTAAGTCTGTGGTCGTATATTCACAGCATACTTTACCAGTCCATCCAGCTATACATCTTAAGTTACCAAGTTGTGGATCATTATAATACTCCTGATGGTGTTCTTTTTCTATTCACATGATATGTGATCAAGTTCTCAATGGCAACAACTAAATCATTAAATTTTACGTACCAATGGGCTCGTAATTCTAATACTATAGATCCAAGAAGTTAATTAAGTTTTCATTGTTATTTACTTCCTTTACTGCTTGAAATAAGATCAAGATTGATGAGTCTGGGAAAATTATCAGAAAGAAAATCATTGTTACGAACACAGGTGTAGTCTTGTGTCCTGTGTACCGGTTCATAAACGAGTCAGCGCCATAATCAATAACAATCAATGTAGGTAGGAGCAAAAGACATCGGAGAGTAAATACTTATATTATTTATCTTCACTAAATAAGCATGCATTATGTACAATATTTACAGAGAATATGTACTGCATAACACGTTTTGCTAGCCAGAGACACTGTGAGAACACTTCACGACTAGACATCTGAGGCAAATCTACCAATTTGCTCAATGCATCCCTTGACTTCGCTGCACAGGATTGGTGGGCTTTCTCGTGGTTGGCGGTTAAACAGAGCTCTTAGAATAAAGGGAGGGGGGACCTGTTATACTCTCAATAGATGGCTCACTGGTCAGGAGGGCGTTTCTATATGGGTGTTTGACATACGTCGAATAAATTGTAAGGTACTCCTCGCATGCCACAGTCATCAACAAGTCTTGCTGTATGTATGTTACGTGGAATTCTAGACACAGGTCTAATATTCCGTCATATATACAAGTAGAGTGAATAGTCTCCACAATTTAGACATTATCTTGCTCATTTAGAAATCTGAGTATTTTAATTCTCTCCAATTTCTTTTTGCCCGGCATCACAGTCTCCAAGAATTAGGGAAGGTTTTCTATTGATGGGATGTGGTAAAGTATCAAGTTTAAACTGATTAATTAGCTGCGGCATAAATACTGAAGGTAGTATTGAAGAAGTTGCCAGCATATACTTTAGCACCATGATATTGCATGGTCACTCGACTCGGCAGGGGCCAGGAGAGATAGTGGAAAGTAATTTCTGACATCAATCACATAACAGTTTATTGACCTTAAGTTATATTCAGATAACTTAAGCGAAGGTACTCCACTTCGAACTCTGTTCCTGAATGCAAATGACATAAAAATTCTTGGTAGCACTAACGTCATGCAAGTCGGGCAACCGTGTCCTGGGGGAGGCAATGTTCGATGGAATAAAATGTAATCTATCAATCGAAGTAATTAATAGATGGGGTTGTAAGAGAAGTAAATGCGAGGGTCTTGGCAAGAGGCGTGGAGTTAAAAGATAAAGAATCACACACAAAGTGGGAGTTGTCACAGCTGCTCTTTGCTGATGACACTGTGCTCTTGGGAGATTCTGAAGAGAAGTTGCAGAGATTGGTGGATGAATTTGGTAGGGTGTGCAAAAGAAGAAAATTAAAGGTGAATACAGGAAAGAGTAAGGTTATGAGGATAACAAAAAGATTAGGTGATGAAAGATTGAATATCAGATTGGAGGGAGAGAGTATGGAGGAGGTGAACGTATTCAGATATTTGGGAGTGGACGTGTCAGCGGATGGGTCTATGAAAGATGAGGTGAATCATAGAATTGATGAGGGAAAAAGAGTGAGTGGTGCACTTAGGAGTCTGTGGAGACAAAGAACTTTGTCCTTGGAGGCAAAGAGGGGAATGTATGAGAGTATAGTTTTACCAACGCTCTTATATGGGTGTGAAGCGTGGGTGATGAATGTTGCAGCGAGGAGAAGGCTGGAGGCAGTGGAGATGTCATGTCTGAGGGCAATGTGTGGTGTGAATATAATGCAGAGAATTCGTAGTTTGGAAGTTAGGAGGAGGTGCGGGATTACCAAAACTGTTGTCCAGAGGGCTGAGGAAGGGTTGTTGAGGTGGTTCGGACATGTAGAGAGAATGGAGCGAAACAGAATGACTTCAAGAGTGTATCAGTCTGTAGTGGAAGGAAGGCGGGGTAGGGGTCGGCCTAGGAAGGGTTGGAGGGAGGGGGTAAAGGAGGTTTTGTGTGCGAGGGGCTTGGACTTCCAGCAGGCATGCGTGAGCGTGTTTGATAGGAGTGAATGGAGACAAATGGTTTTTAATACTTGACGTGCTGTTGGAGTGTGAGCAAAGTAACATTTATGAAGGGATTCAGGGAAACCGGCAGGCCGGACTTGAGTCCTGGAGATGGGAAGTACAGTGCCTGCACTCTGAAGGAGGGGTGTTAATGTTGCAGTTTAAAAACTGTAGTGTAAAGCACCCTTCTGGCAAGACAGTGATGGAGTGAATGATGGTGAAAGTTTTTCTTTTTCGGGCCACCCTGCCTTGGTGGGAATCGGCCGGTGTGATAATAAAAAAAAAAAAAAAATAAAAAAAACTGTTAATCATGCTGGAGCAATCGTGTGCAAATACTTCAGAGCTTATAACATAGCTTGTTCTATCTCATTTCTGAAAGCATTTCTCTAACCATTTCTGGCACTTTACCAGCATATTCCTAGGCAATATCTGCAGTTAAGAATCATTGGCTTTTTCTTCTCAAATCGTTTGAAATTCGGTAGAGATTGTTTCACGCGTGATTAAAGGCACCTTTCTTAATATTTGTCAGTATCTACTTGAGTGGTAAATTTTTCCATTCAAGGTTGTTATGGCTTGAAAGAAGTCAGGTGAGTTTGGAACTTTTCTGTTGAGAGGTACTCCCAAGTAGGTCCTGTCTTCAGAGTCTACCAGAACTATATATGGTGCAGTTACACTGGCGTTCTTTGGTAGCTTAAGTTTATCGTAGAGTTTGAAGACTTGCAGAGACTGATTCACAATCTCCAACTACAGTGGGGAAATCGAGCTCTTGATCTGCCCCCCCCCCCTTCTGCTGAGGCTGCGGAAATCCCCCTTAAAATCACTAGAGTAAATCTTGACAAAAACTTCACCTTACTTAAAACATTAATTAATACTAAAAGCAACTTTGATATTTTCTTCTTCATTAATATGTATGTTATACTGCCTCTCACCTCCAAGATGAATACATTATTATGCTGGCAAGAGTTTGAGAGTAATGGATCCTCTTTAATTAAACAGGAAGTTTGTTTTTTAATTCTGTACCCTACAAGTAGTCAGATCAGTTCCAGCAGCTTCTAGCTACATTCCCCGTACAAACCACTTACCAGAGCAGAATATAATTACTCACCTGGCGACCTTCAGCTGAGAAGACCCCAGGACTTAATGACTAGTAGCGCATGAAAATAATCCCTCACTGTCAAGACAAATACTAAGTAATTACTACTCAGTAATATTTTTTTGTACCCAAAGTATTTACCTCGGTTATTTATAATTAACCTTCCCTTGTCTTCACTGTCGGACACTTTCTACAGATGTCAAATATTTCTTCTCCACCATGAAAATAATTTCTTATTGTAAGTTTGGAGAACACATATTAAGTGCATACTACTTACTAAGCATTTCTTTGTGATCGCTTCCGTAGGGAATTTCACCACATTATTATTTTTCCCAGGTGTAGACCTCTTCTTAATAACTAGTGGCACAGGTCAATAATCCGTAACTGTCAGTGTGGAGATAACTGATCATTTCAGTTTGTTCTCTTTCGGAAAAATTTATCATATTAAGGTCTTTAGCTAAAAAAAATTGAAAACAATATAAAAAATAGGGGCGTGACTTATTTTCACAAAACTGCATGAGCTGTCCGCCAAAACAGTGGATTTAAAGAAGTGACACAATCCACAACTAAAGGTATAACGTGTCCGGCATAAATAGGACTCATAACACAAACCCATTTGTTGTCACGGTACCAACAGTGAGAGTGAAGTGCCCGAGAGTTTCAAAAAGACTGCAAGAGTAACTTAATTACCAGGAAGCTAGTGAAAGGCGACTTGGTTATCCAACATTTTCATTGGTTCCTTTATTTCACTCAGACAGAGCCTTCATAAAACAGGTCTTTGAATATCATAGCTCCGTTAATTATGGCTCGTAAAGGCTGGTCAAGGCTAGAAAATTTTTTATTGCTGGTGTATTTCTGCTGCTCAGCATGTATTGTTCAGTCGAATATAACTGTTACAAATGTATCTGAGACAGCAGAAGAATGGAGAGGCAATTTTGAGGTCTTTAGTCAATCATTAACTTATCAGTATTAAATATCATTAATATTATAAATACTTTCTGTCTCTGCAACACCATATCATCTTTGTACAGAGGATTTTTCCTCAGGTTTACTGCTGAACAACAATTTGGCAAGACTGATTTGCACTAGTGAGCACCACCAACCAGTAACGCTGGTACCATCTCACCACTCTCTCTACTCTGTAAGTCACTCTCCATATGACTGTTCAAGGTTAAAAGACTGACCACCTACAATCAAGGTTAAGAGACTGATCACCTACAGTCAAGGTTAAGAGACTGACTAACTACAATCAAGGCTACAAGACTGATCACCAATAATCACTATGTAACATAATTTTTGTTCCTGGCAGTTGTTATTTTCCAACTCATTTTATTGTAAAACAATATAAAATGCCCATTATTACTTTTAAACTTTGTTTTTGTGTCTTGAAGGATGATTTAAAAAAAAGGTTAAATTTCAGTATTTTTGCTAGTTATGGATGTAAAACAAAAACATATAATAAAACAAATAAAATTTACATAAAATCAGTTTTAGAGAAATTTTATTTTAAGCTTTCTGAAACATATTTACAAAGTTAGAAATGAGCAGTTTTTCTAGATTTACGAGCATGCAACAAATCACTTTCCCGCTTAAGCCCCCAAATGTAGTCTCCCATCATGTATTCATTATAAGATCCCTGATATGTGTTCAAAGTTCATTATATATTGGTGGAAGCGCTTCCCTTGCTCCTCTGAGTATGCTACCATATTCTCCTTGAAATTGTCAAGATACGGACATCCTACAGCCTATCTGAGCATAGCTTTCTCTCAAGGTCTCAGCAAGTTCCACATAATTGTCAGCCTTGTTGTCGCCCAGAAATCCCTTGGCTACAGCAACAAAACTCTCCCAGACTTCTTTTTCCTTCTCTGTAAACTTCTTTGGAAATTCTGAACACTCCATGATTTTCCTGACTTGTGGTCCAGTGAAGATGCCAGCCTTCACCTTTGCCTCTGATAGCTTGGGAACGAAGCCTTAAAAGATACCTGAAGGCTGCAGACTCGTTGTCAAGAGTTGCAACAAAGCTTTTTATTAGCTCTAGTTTGATGTGTAATGGAGGGAACAGAACATTTTGAGGATCCACCAATGGTTTATGTTTGTTATTATGTCTTCCTACTGAGAACTCAGTCCCAGTGCTTCCTCTGGTAATGTGCTGCTCTGTCTCTACTATCCCTATGACAGGGGTACTTGGTAAAACCTCTTTGGAGTCCCATCAAAAATGCCACCATTTTGAAGTCTCAATTAACCTCCCAGCCATATTTATCATAGTTCAAAGCTTCCGGTAGAAGTTTGACATTGTTGTAGTCCTCCTTAAGAGCATTGAATGAGCCAAGGGAAGAGATGGATACTTGTTCCCATTGTGCAGAAATACAGTTTTTAGGCTTCTGGAGGAGCTGTCAATGAAGAGTCTCCACTCATATGGATTGAGGTCATTGAGGTCTGTTTGGTTTGGGTAATAAGGATTCCTCCCAACAGCTGCGTCTGTGCTCTTCGTTTTCTGATTTGCTGCTTTCTTCTGACGGTTGACTTCCTTCTGGAGGTGTAGGTACAGGAAGATCTGCACTGGGTGGTACTGGTGCAATAGAAGAGGGAAGGTCTGGATAATAAATAGCAGGTGCAATATTTCCAGTTTGGCCTTTGAAAGGACCCGCCAGGCAGAAGTAGCAGTTGGTTGAGTGATCAGTGGGTTCATGCCATATTCTAGGAACAGCAAAAGTCTTGGCTCTTTTTTTCTTCTCTATACCATCCTGTAAAAGAACATAATAATTAGTTTCTGTTACATACATTTAATTTAAAAAAGTTCCTGTTCAAGATTTTATTCATCAAATAACTAATGACTTTCTAACCTTCCAATGTTTTCTTACAATGTTCACAAGCAACATGAGGTGCCCAGGTCTTGTCTTGGTCCACAACTGGCATGCCAAAATATGCTTTGTAAGCTTCACTCATTTTTTAGATGCTGTTACAGAGAACGTCTTTGCTCTTGTCTTAATGAATTGACCACATATGTAGCAGAATGCATATAGTGAATGATTGCAGCCCCTTGATGCCATTCACTTCTTCCGATGTGTCATCTCAGGCAGCCAGAGCTGAACTGAATGCTGGTTTGTCAGCTCCTGTTTTTATATTTGCCAGGCAAATCGCTAGAGCATAATAGATTTACATCAGTCTTTCTTGAAAGTGTTCCAGAAGTGTCCTGACCACAAAAGCAAAGTTTTGGGATCAAAAGTGCTTTTTTTTCTTAAATTTTGTATAGCTATAAAGAATTGGGAAATGATGCTTAATTCCCAGGAAGACAATAAAAGTGAAATTTTGTTATATAGTGTATAATCAAGCCTAAGAAACTGACAACCTACAATCAAGGCTAAGAATTTAACCACCCACAATAAAGGCTAAGAGACTGATCTTCTACAATCAAGACTAGGGAACTGACTACCCATAATCAAGGCAAAGAGACCAGCCGCTTACTATAAAGGCTAAGGGACTAACCACCTACAATCAAGGGTAAGGATCTTACCACCTACATTCAATGTAAGTGGGACTGATCACCTACAATCAAGGTTAAGGGTCTGAACACAAACACTCAAGGCTAAGGGTTTGAACACCTAGAGTCAAAGCTAAGGGTATGACCACCAGCAGTCAAGGCTAAGAGTCTGACCACCTACAATCAAGGCTAAGGGTCTGACCACCTACAATCAAGGCTAACTGGCCACCAACAATCAAGGCTAAGGGTTTGACCACCTGCAATCAAGGCAAAGTGTATGACCACCTACAATCAAATCTAAGGGAATGAAATACTACAGTCAAAGCTAAGGGATTGAGCATCTTACAATCAAAGCTGAGGAATTGGTCCCCCCTACAATTAAAGCTAAGGGACTGACCACCTACAATCCCCTACATGAGTAACCATTGTACTGGAATGATGAAGCCTGCTGAGCAGGCGAAACTTTTCGGGAATGAAGTGACCTCAATGCTGTGTACACGTGTCTCTGGCATCAAAGGTATTATTATCTTTTAAATTATGTGTAGCATTAAAAGCAATGAAAAACATTACTAGACATAAGAAGGTTAAGAAAAGTGAATAACCTACAACAACTAAGTTAATATTGCCATAAGTTAGTAATAAGCAGAACCGACGAAATGAAAATTAGTACCGAATGATAAATATCGGTTATAACAGGAGAGTGAAAAAGACATTTTTCAATCTAAAATTCACACAGTGAAAAAGAGGATATCAATGTTAGTCCGTCAGGACCATCCTCTCCTGACTATAAATAGAGTGGAACCTTAAAAATCGAACTGCTCCCAACACAACCAATTATGTAAGTGTATTTTTGTAAGTGCTTTTATAAGTGTATTTTTGAGGGTCTGAAATGGACTAACCTAATTTACATTATTCCTCATGGGAATAAATTCATTCGGTAAAGGCACTCAAACAGCCTTCTGGACCAAAGAAAGTTCGATATTTGAGGTTCCACTGTATCACTATAAAAGAGGACTAACCAAATTTGTGTATTTGTTTGTTTGTTTGAGAGAGAGAGTGTGTGTGTGTGTGTGTGTGTGTGTGTGTGTGTGTGTGTGTGTGTGTGTGTGTGTGTGTGTGCGTACTCACCTAGTTGTACTCACCTAGCTGTGGTTGCAGGAGTCGAGTTATAGCTCCTGGCACCCACCTCTTCACTGGCCGCTACTCAGTCACTCTTCCCGTTCCATGAGCTTTATCATACCTCTCTTTAAAGCTATGTATGAAGCCTGCCTCCACTACATCACTACCCAGACTATTCCACTTCCTGACAAGTCTGTGACTGAAGAAATATACTTCCTAACATTTCTGTGGTTCATCTGAGCCTTCAACTTCCAATTGTGACCCCATGTTCCTGTGTCCCGTCTCTGGTACAGCCTGTCTCTGTCCACATTCTCGAATCCTCTCAGTATTTTATATGTCGTTATCACATCCCTCCTAACTCTCCTGTCTTCAAGTGTCGTCAAGTCGATTTGCAAACCTTTGCACTTTCTCTAGTTTCCTCACATGCTTGGCTAGATGAGGGTTGCAAACTGGCTCTACATACTCCAATATGGGCCTAACATACACAGAGTACAGGGTCCTGAATCTCTCCTTATTAAGATGTCGAAATGCTGTTCTTAGGTTTGCTAGACACCCGTAAGCTGCAGCAGTTATTTGGATGATGTGCGCCTCAGATGTGCCTGATGTTATACTCACCCCAAGATCCTTTTCTTTGAGTGAGGTTTGTAGGCTCTGGCCCCCTAAATTGTACTCCGTCTGCGGTTTTCATTGTCCTTCCCAAATCTTCATGACTTTGCACTTGGTGGGGTTGAACTCCAGGAGCCAGTTGTTGGACCAGGCCTGCAGCCTGTCTAGATCTCTCTGTAGTTTTGCCTGGTCCTCGTCCGATTGAATTCTTCTCATCAACTTCACATCCGCGAACAGGGACACTGCGGTGTCTATTCCTTCCTTCATGTCGTTCACAAATACCAGAAAGAGCACCGGTCGTAGGACTGATGCTTCTGGCACCCTGGCGTCCAATCTGACACCTCGCCACATACAATGACTCGCTGTTGTCTTCCTGACAGGCATTCCCTGATCCATTGTAGTGCCTTCCTTGTTATCCCTGCTTTGTCTTCCAGCTTTTACACTAATCTCTTGTGTGGAACTGTGTCAAACGCCTTACTGTTCAAGAAAATACAATCTACTCACCTCTCTGTTGTATTAATGTCGTCTCTATGTCATAGAACTTGAGTAGGTTTGAGACGCAGGATTTCCCAACCCTGAAATCGTGCTAGCTGTCATTGATAAGCTCATTCCTTTCTAAGTGCTCCACCACTCTTTTCCTGATAATTTTCTCCATAACCTCGCATACTATACACGTCAGTGACACTGGGCTGTAGTCTCCTTTTTTAAAAATTGGGACTACATTTGCTGTCTTCCATACTTCTGGTAGTTGCCTTGTTTCGATAGATGTGTTGAACATAGTTGTTAGTATTACACAAAGCACCTCTGCTCTATTAGCAGCCTCTTTACTTTTTCCTCAGTTTTATGTATTGTGTCCAACACTTGATGGTATACTCCACCTCTCCGTCTTTCTGGAGGCCCTTCTGTCTCCTCTTGGAGTCTCATGTTAAGCTCCTCACATACTTCGCAATCATTTTATGTGACCTCCCCTCCTTCCTTCCTTAGCCTGATTACCTGGTTCTTGAGTGTTGTTTTCCTCCTGATGTTGCTGTACAACAGCTTTGGGTCAAAATTGTCTTTCGCTGCTATGTCATTCTCGTATTGTCTTTGGGCCTCCTTCTTACCTGTGCATATTCATTTCTGGCTCTACGACTGCTCTCCTTATTCTCCTAGGTCCTTTGCCTTCTATACTTCTTCTATTCCCTAGCACACTTGGTTTTTGCCTCCCTGCACCTTTGGGTGAACCACGGGGTTATCCTGGCATATTCGGTATTCCTATTACCCTTGGGTACAAACCTCTCATTAGCTTCCTCGCATATTTTTGTCATATATTCCATCCTATCGTTCACTGACTTCCTTGCCAGTTCTCTGTCCCACTGAACCCCATTCAGTGCCTGCATTCTTGCCTGCATTGTCCCCTTTCTTGTAGTTTGGCTTCATTTGTCTGGCTCTGCATCCCCCTCCACCTGTAACTCTACTATATATTTGAAGATGAGAACCACATGATCACTGGCCCCAAGGGGTCTTTCCCATGTGATGTCTTTAGTATCTGCACAACTGAAGGTGAATACTAGGTCCAATCTCGCTGGTTCATCCTCTCCTCTCTCTCTCTCTCTCTCTCTCTCTCTCTCTAGTAGTGTCCCTTACGTGTTGGTACATGAGGTTTTCCAGTACCACCTCCATCATTTTAGCCCTCCACGTTTCTTTGCCCTCATGTGGCTCCAAGTTCTCCCAATCGATTTTCTTGTGGTTGAAGTCATCCATGATCAGTAGCTCTGCCCTGCTCGCATGAGCCCTTCTGGCCACTTCGCCCGTGTGCCAGCCATCGCTCTATTACTCTCTTCATGCTCTTGCCTTGGCCTCTTGCTGTTCTGTGGTGTGTTTTATATCACTGCAATTACCACCTTGGGACCTCCAGACTTAAGTGTTCCTATTATGTAATCTCTTGCTTCTCCTCTCTCCAGCTCATCAAAGCCCCATCGGCTTTTGATCAGCAATGCCACTCCTCCACCCCTCTGTTCCCCCTGTCTTTCCTCAGGATATGACATCCCGTTGGAAAGATGGCATCTGTTATCATCCCTGGGAGCTTGGTTTCTGTGAGGGCTATGATGTCTGGTGATACTTCTTTGACTGTCTAGTTCCACTCCTCCCACTAACTCATTATTCCATCAGCGTTGGTGTACCATACCTTCAGTTTCCTCTCCAACACTGTGTTTTGGGGGGTCTGTGAGGGTGGGGGGTCTGGCAGTGTGTTGTGGGATTCTACAGCGTAGTGTAGGGTGGGGGGTGTGAGGGAGGGTTGTGGTCTGTGTTGGGATAATGTGTTTGGTTGTAGGGTTCTTGGGATGGTCCTGTGTGCTTGATCTTGTTGCTCTGCCCTGCTCTGGTTGTCCTCTGCTGACTCTCTCCTTGTCCTCTGCTGACTCTCTCCTTGTCTCTCTTCCTAGCCCCATTCGCTTTGGTGTTCTCTCCCTCAGCTGCTGTCGTTCTGTTTTTGTTCTGTCTCGGTATAGGAAGACTCTTTCATATGTTGACAATTCCTTCAATCGTGATTTCTCTTGCATAATCCTGTTTTGCACTGTTTCTGTTTTGAAAATCATCTTGATCAGCCGTTTCCTTCCCTTCAATTATACCCCTATTTTCTGAAAATTTACAATCTCAGACATGGCATCTTCACCTATTTCTTTGATGATGTTCTCAGTCTCCTGCCTTTGTGCTTCCTGTCTTTCATTATATGTCATTCCCTCGCTCTCCTGAAGCCCATGAATAAACACTGACTTCGCCCTCTCTTCCTCCCATTGCCTTTTCATCTGTGTTTCTGATTCCTGTTTGTACATGGCCTTTTTCTCTCTTAGTTTTTTCTCAAGCTCATCATGCCATGGTCGTGCCTCTGCATATGACCTGTCCCCCTCTCCACCTTCACCCCCATCCCCCACCACCATCGTCGCTCCCAGCTATTCTTCCCCTTCATTTCTTGGCCTTGCTTTTTTGGGCTGATAGGGCCTTAGCACAAACTATGCTTCCTTCCTTCTATTTGGGCCCCTCGTTCAGTAGGGGTGTACAAGCTTCAGATGCTATGTCTCCTCTGGTCAATACCCTTGTAAGTCACCTCAGACTATTTACCTCATATTCTAGGACCCTTATCCTGGCTACAGCAGCTTCAACTTGTGACTCCCATTTCTTCTTCTCCTCCTCCAATCTCTTTTCCAACTTCACAGAAAGCTCTGGCTCTATCCTTTTCTCCAGTTTTGCAGAAAGCTCTCCTAGTTTGCTCTCGCACTCTTGTTCCATCCTTTTGCATTGCTCTTCCGTCCATTCTTCCCTTCCAGAACCATTCTTCTTAGATCCCTTGGGCCATCGAGTTAACCTCTGGGCCACCATTTTCTTTTATATGGGTTATGTGCTGTAGTTGTGTGTTTGTGAGGGGAAGAGTGATGGACGGGTGGGAGAAAGAGTGGGAAGGGGACTAGAGGAAAAAGGGGTAGAAGGGAGGAAGGAAAAGAGAGGGGATTGGGGGAGGGAGGGAGATGGACAGACAAGGGAGACAGGAAGGAGTGAGAGAGAGAAGGGAGAGGTAGAGGAGAAGGGAGAGGTAGAGGAGAAGGGAGAGGTAGAGGGGAAAGAGTGAGAGAGATAGAGGGAAAGAGAAAGTGGAGTACGGAGGGTTTAAGGGGACAGAGGGAGTGATGGAGGGGTGGAAAAAGAGTGGGAAGGGGACTAGAGGGAAAAGAAAAAGAGGGGGAAGAGAAAGAGGAGGAAGGAGATGGGTTGGGCAAGCCCTAACGGTCAAAGGCTGTGTGGATTAGCGCCCATATGTGTATGTGCCCACGTGTTCCCTTGTGTGTACTCACCTAGTTATACTTACCTAGTTATACTCACCTAGTTGAGGTTGCAGGGATCGAGTCCAAGCTCCTGGTCCCCCCTCTTCACTGGTCGCTACTAGGTCACTCTCCCTGAACCTTGAGCTTTATCATACCTCTGCTTAAAGCCATGTATGGATCCTGCCTCCACTACATCGCTTCCCAAACTATTCCACTTCCTGACTACTCTGTGACTGAAGGAATACTTCTTAACATCCCTGTGATTCATCTTTGCCTTCAACTTCCAACTGTGTCCCCTTGTTGCTGTGTCCCATCTCTGTATGTGTGTATATGTGTATGTGTGTATGTGTGTGTGTGTGTGTAAGTAAGTAAGTAAGTTTATTCAGGTATACACAAATACAGTTACACAGAATTATCATACATAGCAGCATATGTGTAGAGAACCTAGGATAACCCAAAAAAGTCAGACAGAGTGACTTATTTCCATTGGGTTCCATTGTGTGTGTGTGTGTGTGTGTGTGTGTGTGTGTGTACTCACCTATTTGTACTCACCTATTTGTGGTTGCAGGGGTCGAGTCTGCAGCCTAGATCCCTCTGTCTGGTCTGTGTGTGTACTCACCTATTTGTACTCACCTCAGGGGTCGAGTCAGCTCGGTTGGTTGCTACTAGGCCCATGAGCTCAAACCTCGTCTTAAAACCCTGCCTCCATACGTCATTTTCTAGGCTATTCCACTGCCTTACAACTCTATGACTGTACTTCCTACTATCTCTCTGACTCATTTGTGTCTTCAACTTCCAATTGTGTCTTGTTTCTGTGTCCCCTCCCTGGAACATCCTGTCCTTGTCCACCTTGTCTATTCCACGCAGTGCCTGTGTGTGTGTGTGTGTGTGTGTGTGTGTGTGTGTGTTCCAAACAGCTGCATGTATGGGCCTGTGTGTACAGTGTCTTGAATGATGGTCGGAATGCTGTTCTCAGGTGTATGCTGGCTTATCTGGGTGTGCGTGCTCGCTATGGTATTCTCTGTGTGTTTAGGTGAGGGCGTGGGTGTGTGTTTCAAGTGTGAGTGTTGAGTGTGTGCAGTGTACTCACCTACTTTTGGTGGCAGAGGGTTGAGAGAGGTAGAGGAACTGTGTCAAAGGCCTTCTTGCAGTCCAAGAAGATGCAATCAACCCACCCCTCTCTCTCCTGTGTTGTGACACAGGATTTGCCTTCCGTGAATCCGTGCTGGTTGGCATTTATACTCCTGTGTCCACCACTCTCCTCCTGATAATCTTCTCCATAATTTTGCATACTATACACGTCAATGACACAGGTCTATAGTTTAGTGCCTCTTTTCTGTCTCCTTTTTTGAAAATGGGAACTACATTTGCCGTCTTCCATACCTCAGGTAGTTGCCCAGTTTCCAGGGATGTGTTGAAGATTGTGGTAAGTGGTACGCACAACATATCTGTGGAGAGATGTTGTCAGGTCCCATTGCCTTTGAGGTATCGATGTCCCTTAGCAGTTTCTTCACCTCCTCCTCATGTCCAACACTTGTTGGTGTATTCCTTGTTGGTGTCCCCATCTGGTCTGTCCCCCCAGAGTCCTTCCTGTCTCTACTGTAAATACTTCCTTAAATCTCGTGTGTTTCTTGTGAGTTCTCCACCTTCTTTCCTCAGCCTGTGACTGTTGTCTTCCTCCTAATGTGGCTATACAGCAGTTTCGGGTCAGATTTGACTTTCGATGCTATGTCGTTTTCATACTGTCGCTGGGCCTCCCTCCTTATCTGCGCATACTCGTTTCTGGCTCTTCTACTAATCTCCTTGTTTTCCTGGGTCCTATGCCTCCTGTACCTTTTCCATTCTCTGTTGCACTTTGCACTTTGTTGCCACATATTCCATCATCTCGTTTACTGATTTTCCTACCATTTCTCTGTCCCACTGAACCTGTGTGTGTCCCCTTCAGTTCCTGTTACCTTCTCCACTTGTAACTCTACTATATAGTCATAACTCAGAACCACATGATGTAGCTCCAAGGTGATGTCCTCGATGTCTGAACTGCTTGGTTGTGTCGTTTTCAAGGCTAGGTAGATGGTATTCATGTGTTTAGGTGAGGGCGTGGGTGTGTGTTTCAAGTGAGTGTTGAGTGTGTGCAGTGTACTCACCTACTTTTGGTGGCAGAGGGTTGAGAGAGGTAGAGTGGTCGAAAGGTGGGTGGGGATTGGAGGGTGAGGGGGAATGCCTGAGTGGGCGGAGTGGGGGACTTCGGTGGGCCTGAGTAGAGGTTAGGGAGGGGAGGTTTGAGGGTGGGAAACCTTATGGGGGGGGGAGACTGTGAGGTGAGAGACCTGTTTATGCTTATGTGTATGTTTGTGTGTGTTTGTTTGTGTGTGTGTGTGTGTGTGTATGTGTGCGTGTGTGTGCGTGTGTGTGTGTGTGTGTGTGTGTGTGTGCGTGTGCGTGCGTGTGCGTGTGTGTGTGTACTCACCTAGTTGTACTCACCTAGTTGAGGTTGCAGGGGTCGAGTCCGAGCTCCTGGCCCCATCTCTTCACTGGTCGCCACTAGGTCACTCTCCCTGAACCATGAGCCTTATCATACCTCTGCTTAAAGCTATGTATGGATTCTGCCTCCACTACATCGCTTTCCAAACTATTCCACTTCCTGATTACTCTGTGGCTGAAGAAATACTTCCTAACATCCCTGTGATTCATCTGTGACTTCAACTTCCAACTGTGTCCTCTTGTTGCTGTGTCTCATCTCTGGAACATCCTCTCTTTGTCCACCTTGTCAATTCCTCTCAGTATTTTATTTGTCGTTATCATGTGCCCCCTATCTCTCCTGTCCTCCAGTTTCATCAGGTTGATTTCCCTTAACCTCTCCTCGTAGGACATACCTCATAGCTCTGGGACTAGTCTTGTTGCAAGCCTTTGCACTTTCTCTAGTTTCTTTAGGTGCCTGGCTAGGTGTGGGTTCCAAACTGGTGCCGTACACTCCAATATGGGCCTAACGTAGACGGTGTACGTGTGTGTGTGTGTGTGTGTGTGTGTACTCACCTATTTGTACTCACCTATTTGTGGTTGCAGGGGTCGAGTCCTAGCTCCTGGCCCCGCCTCTTCACCGGTTGCTACTAGGCCCTCTCTCTCCCCGCTCCATGAGCTTTATCAAACCTCGTCTTAAAACTGTGTATGGTTCCTGCCTCCAGTGTGTGTGTGTGTGTGTGTGTGTACTCGCCTATTTGTCCTGGCAAGCGTCGAATCGAAACTCTTGGCCCCTACTCTTTGCTGTACACTGCTATGTTCACTCTCTCCCTTCTCTAAGAGCCTTGTAGTCCCTCTCCTTAAAGTTATGTATGGTTCCTTCCTCTACTACATCATTTTACAGATTGCTCCACTTCCTGACCATTCTAGTGCTGAAGAAATGCTTCCTAGCATCCCTGTGATTCATCTTAGTTTTCAAGTTCCAGTTTTGGCTCTATGTCCCTTTGTGTATCTCTGAAACATTCATTCCAGGTCCACCTAGTATTTAATACGTAGTTATCATGTCTCCACTATTCCTCCTGTCCGAGAGGGCCATCAGGGTGAGTTCCATTAACCTTCTCTCCTTAACATTGGGATTAGTCTTCTTCCAAGCCTTTACACTTTCTCTAATTACTTGACATGCTTGACTAGGTGTGGGTTCCAGACCGGGGCTGCTTATCCCAATATGGGCCTGATGTATACAGTGTACAGTGTCATAAATGACTCCTTACTTAGATGACGATACACTATTCTTAGGTTTACCAGGCGCCCATATCTTGCAACAATTATTTGGTTAGTGCATGCCTCAGATGTGCTTGGAATAATACTCACACCAAGATCCTTTATCTTGAGTGAGTTTTGCAGCCTATGGCCCACTAGCATGTACTCCGTCTGCAGTCTTCTTTGACCCTTCCCAATCTTCTTGGCTTTGCACTTGGTAGGGTTAAACTCCAGGAACCAGTTCTGGGACCAGAACTGCAGTCTGTCCAGATCCCTTTGTAAACTTACCTGATCCTAATCCGTTTTTAATTATTTTCCGTAATATCCTCACACTGTCTGCATGTGTGTGTGTGTGTGTGTGTGTGTGTGTGTGTGTGTGTGTGTGTGTATGTGTATGCGAGCACACACCCACCCACACACACGTGCACACACATACACACACAAGCCTGTGAGAGCATACGTTGTCTGTACAAACACATGTTCACGAACCTTTGCCACCCTCCACCCTTATAAACGTTAATCCTTCACACCTTCACTCCAGCCATCCTCTGCCAAACATATTCCCAAACACTAACCCACACTCCTTCTCCCTCTTTCTCTCACACACTCTCATACTCACACACACACACACACACAGACACACACAGACACACACACAGACACACACACACACACACACACACACACACACACACACACACACACACACACACACACACACACACACACACACACACACACACACACACACACACACACACACACACACACACACACGTGAATAAACAACACAAATGACCACACAAAAACAAAAAAAGCTTTTCTTTCTGTGGTTAAAAAATGGGTTGCCAAAGAGCAGGAAGGAGAACCAGGGGACTGGTGGATGAACCTGGGAGGGAAGATTGGGTGGCAGAGCTCACAATAAGGGAGGAAGAGTGGGGAAGGAGGCTAGAAGTGCTTAGTAAGAAAATAGAGGAAAGAATAACAACAAAGAGCAGGAAATGGGAGATAAAAGCCATAGTAGGGGAAGCTTAAATACAGAAATAAGAAGAACTAAAAAATCTAAAAGTCTAAAGAACTGAAGAGCAGTACAGGCATGGAATAACGAGCCGCTACATCAGTCACAGATGAGGAGACTGTAAGGAACAAATGTGCTATAGTGTATATCGAGGCACTGTGAGACCACCATGGAGCCCGGGAAAAGATGAGAAGCACACCAGGAACAAATGAGAGGAATAAAGAAAATGAAGGAGTTAAGCTATATGCAGAGACCCGAACAGACTACAGTAGAACTCAGAAAAAGCTGAGTAGGAATAATGACAAACCACTGAGCAGAGGGACACTAGCTGGAGAAGGGACTCGAGGAAGGAACGCTGCAATAGAGGCAACAAAATCGTCTCGGGTGATGCAAAGGGCGATGCAAAGGGAGTTGGTGGATGAAAGGTAGAGATCAGTTTTTGTTCACAGGCTCCAGGAAATTGAAGGGAAAACTTATGAAGCAAAAAAACAGGTGGAGAAAAAAGCAATTGAAAGCAGCATGAAAGCAATAGAAGAGGATGACACAAATCACTTGACAAGTTTTCTGAGAATAGGTTTGCAAAAGGTAAAAAAAACTGGCCAATCAAAGTTATTTTCAAGACAGAATCAGCTCAAAACAGGATTCTGCATAAGAAAGCATGACAAAGGGACGTACCGAAGTACCAGAAGGTGTACTTTGACTGTGGCAGAACACAAGAAGAAAGGCAGAAACTGAAAGAGAGGGTACAAAGAAGCAAGGAGGAATGCGAGGCTAAAACGGAGATGAACAGGAGAACCCAGACTCAGGAGGAAGAGCACATACTTACTTACTTACTTATACAACCTCCCTCAGAAGGACCTCAACCACTACAACCCCAATGCAACCAAACAATCTAACCCAAAACCGACATACTGTATCCACTTCTCCCAGTGCTCATCACAAACTCCACCCCCACAATAGCCCCCCATAGTTCCCTGCAGGTCTCCAACTCCTTCAATCCGAATGTTGTCCCCAGACCACAGTTTTAGAAAAGAAGTTGAAGGTTTTTTATATGAATGCAGATGGAATAGCAAATAAGTGAGAGAAGGAGTGGCATGAAAGAATCAAGTAGATATCCCCAGAGATCATAGCAATCACAGAAACGAAACTCACCGAGATAACAGATGCAATCTTCCCACCAGGATATCAGATCCTGAGGTAAGATAGAGGGAGCAGAGAGTAAGTGCAAAGCCATAAAGGTTGGGAAAGGGCAAAGAAGACAGCATACAAAGCATAGGCTTGGGGGCCAAATACTGCAAACCTCACTCAAGGAAAAGGTTCTTGGGGTGAGTATAATAACAAGCACATCTCCTAAGGCACATATCAACCAAAAAACTGATGCATCATATAGGCACCTCTCAGACCTAAAAATAGGGTTCCGATATCTCAGTAAGGAATCGTTCAAGAGTGTACACCGTGTACGTCAGGCCCATTTGAGGTATGAAGCACCAGTTTGGAACTGTAAATGATCAAGCAAGTCAAGAAAATAGAGAAAGTGCAAAAATTTGCAAAGAGACTAGTGCCAGAGCCAAGGGGCATGTCCTACAAGGAGAGGTTAAGGGAAAACAACCTGATGCACTGGATAACAGAAAAGATACTGGGGATGTGATAATGACAATAAAAATTCTGAGGAATCGACAAGGTAAACAGAGACAGGATGTTTCAGAGATGGGACACAGCAGCAAGAGGTCACATTTGGAAGTTGAAGACTCAAATGAGTCACAGAGATGTTAGGAAGTGTTTCTTCAGTCAGAGAGTTGTCAGGAATAGTCTGGAAAGTGAGGTAGTAGAGGCAGAAACCATACATAGCTCTAAGAAGAGGTATGATAAAGCTCATGGAGCAGGGAGAGAATGACCTAATGGTGACCAGTGAAGAGGCAGTGCTAGGAGCTATGACTCAATGCCTGCAACCACAACTGAGTACACAATCACACACACACACACTGAGGTGTCCCTGTTTGCAGATGACGTGAAGTTGATGAGAAGAATTCACTCGATCGAAGACCAGGCAGAACTACAAAGGGATCTGGACAGGCTGCAGACCTGGTCCAGCAATTGGCTCCTGGAGTTCAATCCCACCAAGTGCAAAGTCATGAAGATTGGGGAAGGGCAAAGAAGGCCACAGACGGAGTACAGTCTAGGGGGTCAGAGACTACAAACCTCACTCAAGGAAAAAGATCTTGGGGTGAGTATAACACCAGGCACATCTCCTGAAGCGCACATCAACCAAATAACTGCTGCAGCATATGGGCGCCTAGCAAACCTCAGAACAGCATTCCGACATCTTAATAAGGAATCATTCAGGACCCTGTACACCGTGTACGTTAGGCCCATATTGGAGTATGCGGCACCAGTTTGGAACCCACACCTAGCCAAGCACGTGAAGAAACTAGAGAAAGTGCAAAGGTTTGCAACAAGACTAGTCCCAGAGCTAAGAGGTATGTACTACGAGGAGAGGTTAAGGGAAATCAACCTGACGACACTGGAAGACAGGAGAGATAGGGGGGACATGATAACGACATACAAAATACTGAGAGGAATTGACAAGGTGGACAAAGACAGGATGTTCCAGAGATTGGACACAGTAACAAGGGGACACAGTTGGAAGCTGAAGACACAGATGAATCACAGGGATGTTAGGAAGTATTTCTTCAGCCACAGAGTAGTCAGTAAGTGGAATAGTTTGGGAAGCGATGGAGTGGAGGCAGGATCCATACATAGCTTTAAGCAGAGGTATGATAAAGCTCACGGCTCAGGGAGAGTGACCTAGTAGCGATCAGTGAAGAGGCGGGGCCAGGAGCTCGGACTCGACCCCCGTAACCTCAACTAGGTGAGTACAACTAAGTGAGTACATACCGGGGACACTGCGTGCCTGAGTCACAGCTTTTAGTGTTCTATGAATATAAGTGTTTTCGAGGGCTAGCCAAGTGTACTTCAGGGGTCATTAAGTGTGTCAGGGTAATGAACAATCCTTGAAGCGATTTACAAGTTGCCCTGTGCCACTTATGTTTGGGGAGTGCCTCAGTTTTATAAGTGAGCCAGAAAATTATATTTTGTTGGCAGGCCTAGTGCGGAGCGAGCAGCGACGTTGCCAAATGGCACCGTAGAAAGATAATAAAGTGAAAAATGTGATCAGTGTAAGAAATACAGTGAATAGGTCATTTTATATAATGACAAGAAACATAAGTGGATATCCGCAGGACGTCACATTGAGCTTGATAATCTACAGGCTGCTACAGGCTGCTACAGGCTGCGTTGCAAGTATCTCACCTATGCATGGTTTCCAGGGAGTCAGATGTGAGTTCCAGTTAGCCGCCAAGCTGTTTGTGAACGGTCCAACTCTCCAAGTACGATAAAGATTAGGATATTAAGTACTCAATAACGAATAGCATTTAGTAATTTATAGAACAGGGCGAGCAGACGGGTGTCTATTAGACTAGGAAGAAGTATAGGCATAGAGGAGATAATCTAGTAGCTGGGTGTGGGTCAGGTCAGGTAGAGGAGCACTGTGGACCACGTGTACACGCAGACTCCACATACATACAAAAAAACATAAGAATGGAGGAACACTGAAGAAGGCCTACTGGGCCATACAAGGAAAGTCCTTATCAAAACGACCTCTACCCAAAGCTACCCAAGAAATAACTCCCATACCCAATGACAATAATCAAACCCAGCTCCTCCCACTCATATATTTGTCCAGTCTCTTCTTAAAGCTACCCAAGGTTCTAGCCTCTATTACCTGTTACAAAAAACGCGATTCTAAAAGCTTAGAGATCTCCAGTGAATACTAGAAAGGACTGCCCTTCTAGCATCCAGCCTGTTACTGGGTTTTCGTAACAAGTAGTCAGTATCCTTGTCCAATTATCCATTAAAATTCAGTATTATTCAATAGTGCTTTAGGATTACAACTGGTAGGCTACTAACTAGAGAAATTAAAATTTAATAAATTTATTAAGTCTAGAGGTATATTATCAAATTAAATTAATCACAGCAATCAAAATAAAATCAATCTCTCGAATTCAATATTATTGTCCTGAAAGCACATATCACATTTATAATTCTTAAGTACTGTCTGGTACATTAACATTAATAAGATATTACAAATATGTACAAGTAAGTTTGTGTATGCGTGTAAGTGCTCTAAGTAGTTCACTATGTCTCACGACTCGACTAGACTTAAACAAGTGACTCACAAAGACCTCTAATAAACTAACTTCTTGACCGACTGGCAACCAGAACAGTCTGCTTGAACAATGAAAAGAATGCTAAGCCCAATAGCCATATAACAAGCGACTGCGACACAATCAGGATAAAGGAGATAATATAACGACACTAAGTAGGGACCATCAGCAGATCCTCCACAAAAGTTACAAAACTCCCATACTACTGAATCTAAGTTCAGCATAGGAAAAACCCTGACTGTGACAATACACAGAAACCAGTACAAAATTAGGTCAGAAGCTATAGCTAAGGACCTGAGATGTTCAGAGTGTCTAAGCGACACACAACCTCAGTACAACGTCGAAAATCACTAAGTCTATACAATGTTCTGTGAACAGAGTTCTACAGAACTAACAAGAATAATGAGACAGACAATCTGTCCAACCACCAAGCGAGTCTAGAGCAGACTGACTACTTCACGAGAGGTGAGGACACCCCCCCCCCTCGATCACGTGATAGCCCTGTGGACAGCGCAGCTCAGAAGCCGGCAGTATAACGAGCGACAAGCGATAATTACAGTAGTTTGACAATCAAGACTAACTGAGCACATTTTATATACATCCTAAGAACATAAGCTACGTCAAATAATATAAGGCAATACATTTGCGATTTAGCTATTATCGCAAATATAAGCAATATAAAATTAAAGATTGAGACACTTATGCAGCATATGGAAATCTTTATTCAGGAAACGTTTCGCCACACAGTGGCTTCATCAGTCCAATACAAAAAGGAAGGCGTAAGGAGAGGAGGAGAATGAGGTAATCAGTCCCTCAACCTGGAGTCGATGTGTTCAGTCCATCAATCTTGTAGAATGTACAGCATAGGTATGTATAATGTTCGCCAAGACCATAGTCCTGGCACGGGTCCCAATCTTGCGATGACCCGGGCCGTAGACGTGGCTTATATACTGTAGTGAGGTGACGTGAAGCAGATGGAGGCGGGGTCATAGTGGTACCATCCACTAGTCGAAGTAGGTCTTCGTCCAAAGGTTGAACAAGTGTTGAAGAATTCTTTGTAACAAGATCCCATGATGCTGCAGTGTCCGACAGTTGTGATGAATGGTTTGAAAAACCAACTTGTCGGTTTTTCAAACCATTCATCACAATATAAAATTAAATGAAAAGATAATATACATTATATATACATAATAATCATTGTAACCCATTCAGAGGTTGCAACATACCCAACTGGGAAGATTGATCCACACATCCACAACTCTGTTAGAAAACCAGTACTAACCTATGTCCTTTCTAAATCTAAAATTTTCCAACTTAAATCCATTATTTCTGGTTCTTACCTGGTTCGACACCCTCAGTACTTTATTAATATCTCCTTTGTTTATGCCCATCATCCACTTATACACTTCAATGATATCTCCCCTCATTCTACGTCTCTCCAGAGAGTGGAGATTTAAGGCTTTAAGTCTATCTTCATAAGGGAGATTCGTTACACAGTAAATCATTTTAGTCATTCTTCTCTGTATGTTCTCTAATGAGTCTATATCCATCCTGTAGTAAGGAGACCAAAACTAAGCAGCATAATCTAAATGAGGCCTCACTAGTGATGTATAGAGCTGTAAAATAACTTTTGAACATAAGAACATAAGAAAGGAGGAACACTGCAGCAGGCCTGTTGGCCCATACTAGGCAGGTCCTTTACAATTCATCCCACTAACAAAACATTTGACCAACCCAATTTTCAATGCTACCCAATAATATATTGACTTATGCTCTGATATTAAGAATCTTAATAGTAACTGTCTTGGAGTAACTCTGGGTAATGATAATTTCAGGAATTGTGTAAAAACAAAGATCAATAGGAAAAATGTGCAGAAGAAAAAACATATGATGGTATTTTATGCTAACAGTCGAAGTGCAAGAAATAAAATTAATGAACTGCGTTTGGTAGCATGTGCTGGGAACTTTGATATCATTGCATTAACTGAAACGTGGTATGATTTAAAGAGTCGGGATATGACTGCTGAGTGTAATATTCAGGGATTTAAGTTGTTCAATGTGGATAGATCTAATAGGAAGGGGGGGGGAGTTGCATTATATGGTAGAGAAAATATTAATTGTTGCATAAAAACATGTATAAAAATAGATGGAGCAGTAACAGAATCTGTTTGGGTAGAGTTCGTAGAGGGTCAAGAAAAACTAATTCTAGGTGTAATATACCGACCTCCTGGCTTGGATCACGATAGAGGGAGACTTCTTTGGACGAAATTGTTAGGGCTTCTAGACACAATAACATAGTCATAGTAGGGGACTTTAACTTTAGTCAAATTGACTGGAATTCTTTGATAGGTAATCTAGAGTCCAGTGACTTTATGGAAACAGTTCAGGACTGTTTTCTGAAGCAGATCGTAACAGAGCCTAACAGGGGTAATAATTTGCTAGACCTAGTCTTGTCAAATAAGGAAACACTCGTGAATAATCTGGAGATCACTGAAGAGCTTGGCGCAAGTGATCACAAATCCATCACTTTTAGCATTAACTGGGAATGCAAGAATATTGATAATACAGTAAAAATCCCTGATTTTCGTTCTGCCGATTATAAAGGACTTAGGGAACATCTGTCTAATCTTGATTGGGGTTATCTAGCTGCGGTGTCTGCAGCCAGCACCACCCTACCGAGGAATGCATCACCAAGCTGAAAAATGCATCGCCACCCACTCCACAATGCCCGAACTGCAGGCAGAAACACCATGCCTGGAATCCTCGATGCCCCGAGAGGCTCGCCAGAATTCAAGAAGTCTGGAAGACGCCAAAAACTCGGCAACAGGCTACGACGGATCATCAAACGATGGGTGCAGAGAACCCTGCCATACCGCAGATCTCTCAGCAGCTAGACCAAGTCAATGCCCAGGAATTCCCAACCCTAGAAGCCTCAACCAGGCGTCAAGGTCAAGAACCTCCTGCACCCCTACCTCAACGAAGAAACAGAAACAAGAGGAACAGGAGGCGTCAACAGGGTGCATCGGGTCAATGCGATCAGCAGGCTGCACTAAACGAGCCCCCACCGGCCATAGCACGACAACGCAGGCACTCCTTACCCGGCACAGGCGCTTTGCAGACTCAACTGGCACCTCACCAGCAGATCCCGGCTACTCAACCTGGTATACAGCAACAGACCACGGTGCATACAATAAAGAAATCCAACCCTCAGCAGTCCCTACAGACCACAGCAGCCCAGATAATATCCACTGTTTCGAACCCATCTCCAAAGCAGGCCCTCACCAGGGAGGATCTCGTAGCACTCATCAAGGTGTTCACGGATCTTATTTGCAACACAATCAACTCCACGGAACAACAGAGCGCATTCCGGCAGATGGTCAGTACTCTCCTGAGAGTGTGCTTTCTGACCGAAGAGGAGACAGTGGATGCCATGAATTTGCAGGTTCTCAGAGCGGGCAGGACTCAGTCTCCAGCTCAGGAAACAACAGCGATGGAATAGCCTCGGTACCAAATCACACCCTCAAGGTCCTACAATGGAACATTCAGGGCCTGAGGGGCAAACAGCACCTCTTGCTGGAGGCAGTAATTCGGGATCGGGTTGACATCGTCTTGCTACAAGAAACTCTGACTGTCCCGACTATGTGCCCAAGACTACCCGGTTTTGCTGGGTATTTTCGGCACATGGACCCGGGCATTCACTGCAGAGGCACAGCTGTATTTGTATCCAATACAATACCTCACGAGGTTATAGCCAACCCTGTGGACTGTGGGGAGGATGTCGAGGTACAGGCCATCCTTGTGCACATACCTGGGGCGCCCATTACCATCTATAACATCTACAAGAACCCAAGACACACCCTCGACATTGCAGAGCTCCTCGCACTAGCACGTACTGAGTGTATTATTGTGGGTGGAGATTTCAACGCACATCACCCTATTCTGCACTCTCACTCAGCAACCAATGCTGCTGGCAGACATATAGCAATGCTCCTACACGATATTCCAGAGGTAAAGTTGCTAAACAATGGAGACCCCACACACCTGTTGGGTGGCTGCCTCGACCTTACCTTCGGGTCAAGACAACTCGCAGCAGGAGCCACATGGGAAACTCATCCTCACCTTGTCAGTGACCACTTTGCAGTGATCACCACCTTCAACATCAACAGGCCTCCCACAGTTGTGCTGCCTCCTAGATGGGACGTAAAGAGGGCCAACTGGAAGGTGTTCCAGGATTATCTTCATAACTGGTGGTCCACATACTCTCTATCTGAAGACTGTGATACGGCTGAACAGGAGCTAATCACTGTTCTCATCCAGGCAGCAGAGTGCGCAATTCCAAAGAAGTCCGCAGGACGCACTCACAAAAGAGACTGGTGGTTCTACAACGACGAGGTGCGGGAGCAGAACCACCGCATCAACTCTTTTAGGAAGCTATACAGGCGTAACCCTACGGCAGAGAACAGGAATACTCTGAGAGCCATTGTGCAGCATGCCCGCAAAATCTCTCTCAGAGTAAAAACTGAGAAATGGCTGGAGTGGTGCTCAACATTCGGGCATCACACCACCTTATCTGAGATATGGGGCAAGCTCAACATAGCAACTGGCAAGAGCAAGCCGAGGCCACCAGCACACCCGAACCCATCCCAGGAAGCAGAGAAACTAGTGGAGCTTTTCACTTCCAGGGGAGCCTCCACTCAGCTCCCACAGGACATCCGGAATATACAGACGGATCTTCTGCCACAGCGCCAGCTAACGATACAAGCTGCATGTGAGTCGGAAGATGTGACTGATGTAGACCTCACGGACTTGGAACTCCGACGTGCCATTAAGAACACAGGTGACACTGCCCCGGGCATCGATGGTGTGACGTACTCCATGATTGCACGGGCTGGGCAGAGTGGATGGGAGGCCATACTAGACGTCATTAACAAGTCGTGGAGGGCCAGGACACTCCCAGCAGCTTGGAAGAAAGCTACAATCGTACCAATTCCAAAGCCCAAGGACCCAGGCAGTATGAGACCCATATCGCTGACCAGCTGCTTAGCCAAGACTGCTGAGAGGATGGTGTTAAACCGCCTCCTATGGAAACTTGGACCCTCTCATCATCACATATTTGGCTTCACCAAAGGAGTGGGAACAGCAGAGTGCATAACCACTCTACTAAGCCAGATTGCTGATAGCAACAAAAAACCTAGTATCGTCGTTTACCTCGACCTTGAGAAGGCATTTGAGCTAGCCAGCCCCACAGCAATTCTGGCAATACTAGCTCGGAAGGGAATCAAAGGACGCCTCCTGGCCTGGATAGAGTCCTACCTTAGGGGCAGGCAGGCCTGTGTCAGCTTTCAGGGACACTACTCTTCCTTTAAAACCCTGGAAAACGGTACGCCACAAGGAGGTGTGCTCAGTCCTACCCTGTTTAACATCCTTATGCAGGAACTTGTGAGCCTTCCCTTTCATAGTGGTACACAGCTCCTCAGCTATGCTGATGATCTTGCACTAGTAGTGAATGGGAAAGGCAATTTAGAACGACAGGCTCAGAGAGCTTTGGACCTAATTACGCAGTCTTGTAAGGAACTAGGCCTCAAGATCTCGGCCGAGAAATCTCTTGCAATGATGTTCAAGGGACCAGATCCTATGAATAGATTACGTATTCAGGATATAGAACTTGAGTGGACAGGCTCCTACCTGTACTTGGGAATCTACATTGATAAAAAGCTGACCTTTCAGAAACAGGCCGAGTATGTCAGGTCACGTGCTTTACTCAGACTCAACGCCATGAGAGCCATGACGAGGCACCGTGCAGGGGCAAGCAAAGATGTACTTCGCTTGTACTATATACAAGCTATACGCTCGCTCATTGACTACTGTGCACCGGCTTTAGCTCATCTCTTCCCGCAGAGCAGGCAAAGGGTGGAGGTCGTACAAAACCAGGCGATAAGAACTATGCTTGGTGCCCCCATCTGGACCAACACAGTATGTCTCAGATCTGAGGCCCGGCTTCCTTCCTTGGTTGACAGAGTAAGATACATAAACGCCTGCAAAGTGGCCATGATTCTGCACCGGCAGCAAGGTACCCCACTAAGGAGACGGATATTAACAACCATGTCACAAGATCCCACACTCTTCAGGGACTACTCATGGATTCGTTCGTTTTGTGCTGCTGGGCGGAAGCTGCTGCCTGTACAGCTGCTCTGTGAGAAGAGTTGTGACCTTCCTGTTGCTGGGTACCATCCACCACCTCCCTGGCGCCCAGATCCAGCCGATGTTTTCATCATGCAGCTACCCATCTCTAAGTGTCTCTGCAGTCAAGATACACTCAGCAATCATGCTGAGACAAGCATGGCACTGGCAGAGGGAGGCACATGTGCAGTGTATTTCACAGATGGTTCTGTCGACCCTGACAGGAAGAGAGCAGCAGCTGGACTGTACCACATTGTTCCAAAGTTTGAAACTTTTGAACAATGCTCTTCTCCAGACTGAGGGACTGACCACCTCAAAACTTTAAGGGTGATGGACTGATTACATCGTCTTCAAGTCTCTTCTATCAACTTTTCTGTACTCGACTGAAGAAGCCTACTGTGTAGGCGAAACGTTTCGAAATAAAGATACCTAACTGTTGCATATGTGTCTTACCTAACAACAGACTCTTAAGAAAAGTGGCAGCTCATGGTATAGGAGGTAAAGTTCTAGCATGGATTGAGGCATAGCTTACCAATAGAAAGCAGAGTTACCATTAATGGAGTGAAATCTGAATGGGGATTAGTCACTAGTGGCATTCCACAAGGATCAGTTTTAGGCCCTCTATTGTTCATAATTTACATTAATGACCTTGATGAAGGGATTACGAGTGACATGAGTAAGTTTGCTGATGATGCAAAGATAGGCCGTATAATTCACTCTGAGGAGGATATCAATGAACTCCAGGACGATTTGGACAAATTAATGTCTTGGTCTGAAAAATGGCAGATAAAGTTCAATGTGGATAAGTGTAAGGTACTTGCCCTTGGTAATGAAAATAACCCTCGAAGCTATAATCTAGGTGAAGTAGAGCTTGATCATACAGAATGTGAAAAAGACTTAAGAACATAAGAAAGGAGGAACACTGCAGCAGGCCTGTTGGCCCATACTAGGCAGGTATTTTACAATTCATCCCACTAACAAAACATTTGACCAACCCAATTTTCAGTGCTACCCAAGAAATAAGCTCTGATGTGCAAGTCCCACTCAAATCCAACCCCTCCTACTCATGTACTTATCCAACCTAAATTTGAAACTACCCAAAGTCCTAGCCTCAATAACCCAACTAGGTAGACTGTTCCACTCATCAACTACCCTATTTCCAAACCAATACTTTCCTATGTCCTTTCTAAATCTAAACTTATCTAATTTAAATCCAATACTGTGGGATCTCTCTTGGAGAGATATCCTCAAGACCTTATTAATATCCCCTTTATTAATACCTATCTTCCACTTATACACTTCGATCAGGTCTCCCCTCATTCTTCGTCTAACAAGTGAATGTAACTTAAGAGTCTTCAATCTTTCTTCATAAGGAAGATTTCCAATGCTATGTATTAATTTAGTCATCCTACGCTGAATGTTTTCTAACGAATTTATGTCCATTCTGTAATATGGAGACCAGAATTGAGCTGCATAATCTAGGTGAGGCCTTACTAATGATGTATAAAGCTGCAGTATGACCTCTGGGCTTCTGTTGCTTACACTTGATGAACATCAAAATGGTATACAATACCGACAGGTTGTTAGGTAAGACACATATGCAACAGTTAGACAACTTTATTCCGAAACGTTTCGCCTACACAGTAGGCTTCTTCAGTCGAATACAGAAAGTAGGCAGGAACAGTAGAGATGTGAAGACGATGTAATCAGTCCATCACCCTTGAAGTCGTAGAATGTGAGGTTGTCAGTCCCTCAGCCTGGAGCAGTTCAGTTCCATAGTCAGGAACTATCTGAAGATCAAGCGACAGTGCAGAGACTTAAATACTGTCGGAAGGAGAGGTGCAGAGTAGTAGTAGTAGTGAAAATTCAGCCACTGAGAGGTTATGTCCCTCTCAGATCCAACCCTTTTCACTTGAAAAGCTTGTCCAAGGTGTTTTCTGTACCAAGATGCCATGTGTTGCAGTGTCTGACAGGATGAACATCAAAATGGTATACAATACCGACAGGTTGTTAGGAAAGACACATATGCAACAGTTAGACAACTTTATTCCGAAACGTTTCGCCTACACAGTAGGCTTCTTCAGTCGAATACAGAAAGTAGGCAGGAACAGTAGAGATGTGAAGACGATGTAATCAGTCCATCACCCTTGAAGTCGTAGAATTTGAGGTTGTCAGTCCCTCAGCCTGGAGCAGTTCAGTTCCATAGTCAGGAACTATCTGAAGATCAAGCGACAGTGCAGAGACTTAAATACTGTCGGAAGGAGAGGTGCAGAGTAGTAGTAGTAGTGAAAATTCAGCCACTGAGAGGTCATGTCCCTCTCAGATCCAACCCTTTTTCACTTGAAAAGCTTGTCCAAGGTGTTTTCTGTACCAAGATGCCATGTGTTGCAGTGTCTGACAGGATGAACATCAAAATGGTATACAATACCGACAGGTTGTTAGGTAAGACACATATGCAACAGTTAGACAACTTTATTCCGAAACGTTTCGCCTACACAGTAGGCTTCTTCAGTCGAATACAGAAAGTAGGCAGGAACAGTAGAGATGTGAAGACGATGTAATCAGTCCATCACCCTTGAAGTCGTAGAATTTGAGGTTGTCAGTCCCTAACAACCTGTCGGTATTGTATACCATTTTGATGTTCATCCTGTCAGACACTGCAACACATGGCATCTTGGTACAGAAAACACCTTGGACAAGCTTTTCAAGTGAAAAAGGGTTGGATCTGAGAGGGACATGACCTCTCAGTGGCTGAATTTTCACTACTACTACTACTCTGCACCTCTCCTTCCGACAGTATTTAAGTCTCTGCACTGTCGCTTGATCTTCAGATAGTTCCTGACTATGGAACTGAACTGCTCCAGGCTGAGGGACTGACAACCTCAAATTCTACGACTTCAACGGTGATGGACTGATTACATCGTCTTCACATCTCTACTGTTCCTGCCTACTTTCTGTATTCGACTGAAGAAGCCTACTGTGTAGGCGAAACGTTTCGGAATAAAGTTGTCTAACTGTTGCATATGTGTCTTACCTAACAACCTGTCGGTATTGTATACCATTTTGATGTTCATCCTGTCAGACACTGCAACACATGGCATCTTGGTACAGAAAACACCTTGGACAAGCTTTTCAAGTGAAAAAGGGTTGGATCTGAGAGGGACATGACCTCTCAGTGGCTGAATTTTCACTACTACTACTACTCTGCACCTCTCCTTCCGACAGTATTTAAGTCTCTGCACTGTCGCTTGATCTTCAGATAGTTCCTGACTATGGAACTGAACTGCTCCAGGCTGAGGGACTGACAACCTCAAATTCTACGACTTCAAGGGTGATGGACTGATTACATCGTCTTCACATCTCTACTGTTCCTGCCTACTTTCTGTATTCGACTGAAGAAGCCTACTGTGTAGGCGAAACGTTTCGGAATAAAGTTGTCTAACTGTTGCATATGTGTCTTACCTAACAACCTGTCGGTATTGTATACCATTTTGATGTTCATCCTGTCAGACACTGCAACACATGGCATCTTGGTACAGAAAACACCTTGGACAAGCTTTTCAAGTGAAAAAGGGTTGGATCTGAGAGGGACATGACCTCTCAGTGGCTGAATTTTCACTACTACTACTACTCTGCACCTCTCCTTCCGACAGTATTTAAGTCTCTGCACTGTCGCTTGATCTTCAGATAGTTCCTGACTATGGAACTGAACTGCTCCAGGCTGAGGGACTGACAACCTCAAATTCTACGACTTCAAGGGTGATGGACTGATTACATCGTCTTCACATCTCTACTGTTCCTGCCTACTTTCTGTATTCGACTGAAGAAGCCTACTGTGTAGGCGAAACGTTTCGGAATAAAGTTGTCTAACTGTTGCATATGTGTCTTACCGTTGCTTACACTTCTTGATATAAATCCCAGTAATCTATGAACATAAGAACATAAGAAAGGAGGAACACTGCAGCAGGCCTGTTGGCCCATACTAGGCAGGTCCTTTACAATTCATCCCACTAACAAACATTTGACCTACCCAATTTTCAATGCTACCCAAGAAATAAGCTCTGATGTGCAAGTCCCACTCAAATCCAACCCATCCCACTCATGTATTTATCCAACCTAAATTTGAAACTACCCAAAGTCCTAGCCTCAATAACCCAACTAGGTAGACTGTTCCACTCATCTACTACCCTATTTCCAAACCAATACTTTCCTATGTCCTTTCTAAATCTAAACTTATCTAATTTAAATCCATTACTGCGGGTTCTCTCTTGGAGAGATATCCTCAAGACCTTGTTAATATCCCCTTTATTAATACCTATCTTCCACTTATACACTTCGATCAGGTCTCCCCTCATTCTTCGTCTAACAAGTGAATGTAACTTAAGAGTCTTCAATCTTTCTTCATAAGGAAGATTTCTAATGCTATGTATTAATTTAGTCATCCTACGCTGAATGTTTTCTAACGAATTTATGTCCATTCTGTAATATGGAGACCAGAATTGAGCTGCATAATCTAGGTGAGGCCTTACTAATGATGTATAAAGCTGCAGTATGACCTCTGGACTTCTGTTGCTTACACTTCTTGATATAAATCCCAGTAATCTATTTGCCTTATTACGTACGCTTAGGCATTGCTGTCTTGGTTTAAGGTTGCTGCTTACCATAACCCCCAAGTCCTTTTCGCAATCTGTATGGCTAAGTTCTACATTATTTAACTTATAAGTGCTAGGGTTATGGACACTCCCGAGCTTCAGAACCTTGCATTTATCTACATTGAACTGCATCTGCCACTTTTCTGACCAAGAGTAGAGTTTGTCTAAATCCTCCTGAAGTTCCCTAACATCTACGTTTGAATCAATTATCCTACCTATCTTCGTGTCATCGGCGAATTTGCTCATATCACTAGCAATTCCTTCATCAAGATCATTGATATATATTATAAACAACAACGGGCCCAAGACTGATCCCTGTGGAACGCCACTTGTTACTGATCCCCACTCGGATTTAACCCCATTTATGGACACTCTCTGCTTCCTGTCTGTGAGCCATGACTCGATCCACGAGAGCACCCTTCCCCCAATGCCATGAGCTGCTACTTTCTTCAACAGTCTTTGGTGCGGAACTCTATCAAATGCCTTACTAAAATCTAAGTAAACAATATCAAATTCTTTATCGTGGTCAACAGCCTCAAAAGCTTTACTGAAGAAAGTTAATAAATTAGTTAGACAAGACCGGCCTCTTGTGAATCCATGCTGAGTATCATTAATCAAGCTATGCTTATCGAGATGGCTTCTTATAATCTCAGCTATAATTGACTCTAGCAACTTGCCTACAATTGAGGTCAGGCTTATTGGGCGGTAATTTGACGGTAACGACTTGTCCCCTGTTTTAAAAATAGGAATTACATTAGCCATCTTCCACATATCAGACACTACACCTGTTTGAAGAGATAAATTAAAAATATTAGTTAATGGTTCACAGACTTCCATTTTGCATTCCTTAAGAACCCTTGAAAAAACCTCATCAGGACCCGGTGACTTATTTTGCTTCAGTCGGTCTATCTGCTTCACAACCATTTCACTAGTGACTGTGATGTTACATAATTTATCTTCTTCTGATCCACTATAAAAATTAATTACCGGAATATTATTAGTGTCTTCCTGTGTAAAAATCCAGAGAAAATAATTATTTAAAATCGAGCACATTTCATTCTCTTTGTCAGTAAGATGCCCATAGTTATTTTTAAGGGGACCTATCTTATCTCTGACTTTTGTTCTATATACCTGGAAAAAACTTTTTGGGTTAGTTTTAGAATCCCTAGCAACTTTAATTTCATAGTCCCTTTTAGCTTTTCTTATCCCCTTTTTAATGTCCCTCTTAATGTCAATATACTGATTCATAAGATGACCCTCGCCTCTTTTGATACGCCTATAAATTCCTTTCTTATGCCCTAGTAGATATTTCAGCCTATTATTCATCCATTTTGGGTCATTTCTATTTGATCTAATTTCCTTATAAGGGATAAACGTTCTTTGAGCAGCATGTATTGTGTTCAGAAAACTGTCATATTGATAGCTCTCTTCGTTACCCCAGTCAACAGATGATAAGTGTTCTCTAAGCCCATCGTAATCTGCTAAGCGAAAATCTGGGACTGTTACTGAGTTATCCCTACTATCATACTTCCATTCAATTCTAAATGTAATTGATTTGTGGTCACTAGCACCCAGTTCCTCTGAAACTTCTAAATTATTAACAAGGGATTCATTGTTTGCCAGAACTAAGTCAAGCAGGTTATTTCCCCTTGTAGGTTCTGTCACAAACTGCTTCAAAAAACAATCCTGAACTACTTCTAAGAAATCGTATGATTCTAAATTCCCAGTCAAGAAATTCCAATCAATATGACTAAAGTTAAAGTCTCCTAGAATTACTACATTATCGTGCCTTGTGGCCCTAACAATTTCCTCCCATAGTAGTCTCCCTTGGTCCCTATCTAAATTTGGGGGACGGTATATCACACCTAAAATTAATTTTTCATGCCCCTCTGAAAATTCTATCCAAACAGACTCTGTATGTGTTACTTCAGACTTAATACCCGTTTTTATGCAACAGTTCAAGCGATCTCGGACATACAATGCCACCCCACCCCCCTTCCCGATACTTCTATCTACTTGGAACAATTTAAAACCCTGAATATGACATTCTGCAGGCATGTCCCGACTTTTTGAATTAAACCACGTCTCAGTAATGGCAAATACATCTATGTTACCTGCACTAGCAACTAGTCTCAACTCGTCCATCTTATTCCTAGCACTGCGACTATTTGTGTAATAAATTTTTAATGACCCTCCTCTCTCTTTACCCTTCCTGCTCCTTTCTGTTATTCCACTAAACCTATTACTGTCCTTGTCAATTAGTGCCACTGGCTTTCCAATATCCACCTCATTTTGCCTATTACTAGTTCTCCTAGTACTCATGTTACTACCCTGCGACTTCACAGTTTTCCCGCCAAAACCCATACCACTAACTATTCCTAGTTTAAAGACCTAACAGCTCCCTCCACTGCGTTGGCCAGTGCTCCCACCCCACACCTAGATAAGTGAACCCCATCCCTGGCATACATGTCATTTCTGCCATAGAAGAGGTCCCAGTTGTCAATGAATGTTACCGCATTTTCCTTACAGTATTTGTCCAGCCAGCAATTGACACCAATTGCTCTGGACAACCATTCATTTCCAACTCCTCTCCTTGGCAAAATGCCACATATGACAGGTTTCCCACCCTTCCTCCTAATTATCTCTATTGCTGACTTATACCTGCTAATCAGGTCGTCACTCCTACGTCTGCCAACATCGTTGCCTCCAGCACTGAGACAGATAATAGGATTGCTCCCATTACCTCTTATGATGTCATCCAGATGGCTAACAATATCCTTCATCCCCGCCCCAGGAAAACACACTCTCTGCCCCCTACTCCTATCCTTCAAGCAGAATGCCCTATCCATGTACCTAATCTGGCTATCCCCAACAACAACAATGTTTTTACCTTCCTTGGCGTCGTCCGTCGTGATGTTCCGAGTAGTCGACTCACATTCGCCAGGTAGCATTACACCACTTGTAGAATTCGTCAAGACGTTCTCGATGGTCTTCGTTGGGGTTTCTAGGGATGTCTTACTCACGTCTGCCAATGCTTCTTTGGTGCTCGTTGTGGCATTCCCAGTAGAACACTCACATTCGTCAGGTAGCACCGAGAATGAGTTGGAAGTTTCCACGGTAGTCTTCTGGTTTCTCGTTGTTTCTGCCTCTCCAACCGTTTTCTTGATCTTCAGCTTGGTTCCATGTTGCCCGGCCACTGACCAAGCTCCCCTCTTAACCTGGGGACTCACAACAGAAGGATTACTACGAATCCTCTTGTTCTCCTCCGTTAATCGCCGTATCTCCATCTTAGCAACTCTGAGCTCTTCTCTCAGCTGCTGGTAAAGTTGCTCAAGAGAGGGCATCCTGGTACAGATTCACAGAGAGCACACAAACAGGTCTTCACAGAGCTAAGTACAGATCCCCACTCGGATTTAACCCCATTTATGGACACTCTCTGCTTCCTGTCTGTGAGCCATGGCTCGATCCATGAGAGCACTTTTCCCCCAATGCCATGAGCTGCCACTTTCTTTAACAGTCTTTGGTGCGGAACTCTATCAAAAGCCTTACTAAAATCTAAGTAAATAATATCAAACTCTTTATCGTGGTCAACAGCCTAAAAAGCTTTACTGAAGAACGTTAATAAATTAGTTAGACAAGACCGGCCTCTGAGTATCATTAATCAAGCTATGCTTATCGAGATGGCTTCTTATAATCTGAGCTATAATTGACTAGTAATTTGCCTACAATTGAGGTCACGCTTATTGGGCGGCAATTTGACGGTAACGACTTGTCCCCTGTTTTAAAAACAGGGGACACTACGCCTGTTTGAAGAGATAAATTAAAAATATTAGTTAGTGGTTCACAGAGTTCCATTTTGCATTCCTTAAGAACCCTTGAAAAAACCTCATCAGGACCCGGCGACTTATTTTGCTCCAGTCTCTCTATCTGCTTCATAACCATTTCACTAGTGACTGATGTTACATAATTTATCTTCTTCTAGCCCAATATAAAAATTAATTACTGGAATATTGTTAGTGTCTTCCTGTGTAAAAACCGAGAGAAAATAATTATTTAAAATCGAGCACATTTCATTCTCTTTGTCAGATAGTTTCATTGCCGGCTACTTGTTAAGGTAGGGTAAGTCAAGCTCCCGCCTTTTCTCCCCTCCCCGAAAGTGATAGTTTGACTGCCGGCTGCTTGTTAACGTAGGGTCAGTCTAGCTCCCACTATCCCTTCCCCTCCCTCTTCCCCCCCCCCAAAGGTGACGTGTGGGGCTCTGGTCAAACAGTAAATCACTCGACTCACAGCTCCCAACACTACTGTAAGTACATGCCTGCCTTGTATTCTAGTGGATTTATTGGTTAAAAGCTTCACTTTTGACCAATAATAAACTTAGTCCTTTCAGTCTTGCTCTAGGTTGACTGTTGTAATAATCACCACGTCTTTTGAGTATTGTGCTTATCATGGAGAGTGATTATTTAAGCAGTGGGTAACCTGTCTATCTTTTCAGCTTGGATGACAGAGAGGGTCACCAGTCAATCAACGAGGAGAAATGATGGAGAAGGACTAACGTCCAGAGACTTCCCCATTTTGGATTTAATTACCTGTGCACCTGTAGGAAATTGCAGGACGTAACCCCACATCATTGCAGCGGTAAAGAACCTGCTTTCCTGTCATCGGGATAGAATACTCGAGGCTCTATCTACTGTGAAGAACTAGCCAGTGGGTCGTAACCAACACCTGCGACCCCCATCCCCCATCATCAGCAACGGCTACGATTTCAACAACACAGTGTCACCAACACCAGACACCCCTATATATATTAGCGTTGAATTAAGTTATCATTTATATTTTTCATTTTTCATTTTATTTAATGTAGGATTAATATTTCACATTTAAGTGTTTTATATTTTAAATTTCTATATAATAAAGTGTTTGTTTGTCTGTTATTATTTCTTTTTCTATTCATTAATTTTCCTGGGGAGGAGCCAGCCTGAGTAATACTGTCTGAAGT
This sequence comes from Cherax quadricarinatus, assembly GCF_038502225.1. Lineage (NCBI taxonomy): Eukaryota > Metazoa > Arthropoda > Malacostraca > Decapoda > Parastacidae > Cherax > Cherax quadricarinatus. The sequence goes on along the minus strand of NC_091299.1, from coordinate 50,384,129 downwards.
TATTACAGGGCTGAGTAAGCCTTCACAATCTCTAACTTTTTTTCTATAGACCTGGAAAAAATTTTTTGGGTTAGTTTTAGAATCCCTAGCAACTTTAATTTCATAGTCCCTTTTAGCTTTTCATATCCCCTTTTTAATGTCCCTCTTAATGTCAATATACTGATTTATAAGATGACCCTCACCTCTTTTGATACGCCTATAAATTCCTTTCTTATGCCCTAGTAGATATTTCAGCCTATTATTCATCCATTTTGGATCATTTCTATTTGATCTAATTTCTTTATATGGGATTAACGTTCTTTGAGCAGCATGTATAGTGTTCAGAAAACTGTCACATTGATAGCTCTCTTCGTTACCCCCCCTCAAGGAAGGTTCCTTGATGTTGGTGAGGGGCTCTTGATTTAGGGAATTGGATCTGTGCTCCAGTTCCCCGAATTAAGCCTGAATGCCTTCCACATCCCCCCCCTCCCAGGCGCTGTATAATCCTCCGGGTTTAGCGCTTCCCCCTTGATTATAATAATAATAATCTTCGTTACCCCAGTCAACAGATGATAAGTGTTCTCTAAGCCCATCGTAATCTGCTAAGCGAAAATCTGGGACTGTTACTGAGTTATCGCTACTATCGTACTTCCATTCAATGCTAAATGTAATTGATTTGTGATCGCTAGCACCCAGTTCCTCTGAAATTTCTAAATTATTAACAAGGGATTCATTGTTTGCCAGAACTAAGTCAAGCAGGTTATTTCCCCTTGTAGGTTCTGTCACAAACTGCTTCAAAAAACAATCCTGAACTACTTCTAAGAAGTCGTATGATTCTAAATTCCCAGTCAAGAAATTCCAATCAATATGACTAAAGTTAAAGTCTCCTAGAATTACTACATTATCGTGCCTTGTGGCCTTAACAATTTCCTCCCATAGTAGTCTCCCTTGGTCCCTATCTAAGTTTGGGGGACGGTATATCACTCCTAAAATCAGTTTTTCATGCCCCTCTGTTACTTATACTTCTTGAGATAAATCCAAGTAATCTGTTAGGTTTGTTGTGCACACTTAGGCACTGCTGTCTTGGCTTTAGGTTTCTGCTTACCATGATTCCCAAGTCTTTTTCACATTCTGTATGATCAAACTCTACTTCACCTAGTTTATAGCTTCGAGGGTTATTTTCATTACCAACGACTAGTACCTTACACTTATCCACATTGAACCTCGTTTGCCATTTTTCAGACCAAGGCATTAATTTGTCCAAATCCTCCTGGAGTTCATTGTTATCCTCCTCAGAATGAATCATACGGCCTATCTTTGTATCATCAGCAAATTTGCTCATGTCACTCGTAATCCCTTCATCAAGGTCATTAACGTAAATTATGAAAAAGAGAGGGCCTAAAACTGATCCTTGTGGAATGCCACTAGTGACTAATCCCCATTCAGATTTGACCCCATTAATCGAAAAACTCTGTTTTCTATTGGTAAGCCATGCCTCTGTTCATGCTAGAACTTTACCTCCTATACCATGAGCTGCCACTTTCCTTAAGAGTCTCTTGCGAGGTACTCTATCGAAGGCTTTACTTAAATCCAAATAAACAATATCATATTCTTTATCACTGTTTACTGCCTCAAATGTTCTATTGAAGAACGTCAGTAAATTTGTCAGGCAGGAACGACTTTTCATGAACCCATGCTGAGATTCATTTATCAAGTTATGCTCTTCAAGGTGACTTCTAATAATGTCAGCTATAATTGACTCTAGTAACTTGCCCACTATAGATGTCAGGCTTATTGGACGGTAATTTGAAGGAACGGACTTATCCCCTGATTTGAATATAGGAACCTCATTAGCCAGCTTCCACAACTCTGGCACAACACCAGTAAGGATGGACGCATTAAACACACTCGTTAATTGCTGAGAGGAGAGATATGATGACAACATATAATATGCTGAGAGGAATTAACAATGTGGACAGACAGATGATGTTGCAGATATGAGACACAGCAACAAGGAGTCACAATTGAAAGTTGAAAACTCATATGAGTCACTGGGATGTTAAGAAGTATTTATTCAGTCATAAAGTTATCAGGAAGTGGAATAGTCTGGCAAGTGAGGTAGTGGAGGCAGGTACCGTACGTAGCTGTAAGAAGAGGTATGATAAAGCTGATGGTGCTCGTGTACCTTGTAGCGACCACTGAAGAGGTGGGCTCAAGAGCTATGATTCGACTCCTGCAACCACAATTAGGTGAGTACACACACACACACACACACAGTGACCATGTGGTTTTAAGCTTCGAATACACAGTAGAGCTACAAGTGGAGGGAGAAGCAGGAAGGCCAGGACGAATGAAGCCAAACTACAAGAAAGGGGACTACACAGGAATGAGGAACTACCTGAACGGGGTTCAGTGGGACAGAGAACTGGCAGGGAAGCCAGTTAACGAGATGATGGAATATGTAGCAACAAAATGCAAGGAGGCTGAGGAGAGGTTTGTACCCAAGGGTAACAGGAATAATGAAAAAGCCAGGATGAGCCCATGGTTTACCCAAAGGTGCAGGGAGGCAAAAACCAAGTGTGCTAGGGAATGGAAGAAATATAGAAGGCAAAGGACCCAGGAGAATAAGGAGAACAGTCGTAGAGCCAGAAACGAATATGCACAGATAAGAAGGGAGGCCCAAAGACAATATGAAAATGACATAGCAGCGAAAGCCAAATCTGACCCGAAACTGTTGTACAGCCACATCAGGAGGAAAACAACAGTCAAGGACCAGGTAATCAGGCTAAGGAAGGAAGGAGGAGAGACAACAGGAAATGACCGTGAAGTATGTGAAGAACTCAACAAGAGATTCAAAGAAGTGTTCACAGAGGAGACAGAAGGGACTCCAGAAAGACGGAGAGGTGGGGCACACCACCAAGTGCTGGACACAGTGCACACAACCGAGGAAGAAGTGAAGAGGCTTCTGAGTGAGCTAGATACCTCAAAGGCAATGGGGCCAGATAACATCTCCCCATGGGTATTGAGAGAGGGAGCAGAGGCGCTATGTGTACCCCTAACAACAATATTCAATACATCTATCGAAACAGGGAGATTGCCTGAGGCATGGAAGACAGCAATTGTAGTCCCAATCTTTAAAAAAGGAGACAGACATGAAGCATTAAACTACAGACCAGTGTCACTGACATGTATAGTATGCAAAATCATGGAGAAGATTATCAGGAGAAGAGTGGTGGAACACCTAGAAAGGAATGATCTCATCAACAGCAGCCAGCATGGTTTCAGGGACGGGAAATCCTGTGTCACAAACCTACTGGAGTTCTATGACATGGTGACAGCAGTAAGACAAGAGAGAGAGGGGTGGGTGGATTGCATTTTCTTGGACTGCAAGAAGGCGTTTGACACAGTTCCACACAAGAGATTGGTGCAAAAACTGGAGGACCAAGCAGGGATAACAGGGAAGGCACTACAATGGATCAGGGAATACTTGTCAGGAAGACAGCAGCGAGTCATGGTACGTGGCGAGGTGTCAGAGTGGGCACCTGTGACCAGCGGGGTCCCGCAGGGGTCAGTCCTAGGACCAGTGCTGTTTCTGGTATTTGTGAACGACATGACGGAAGGAATAGACTCTGAGGCGTCCCTGTTTGCAGATGACGTGAAGTTGATGAGAAGAATACACTCGATCGAAGACCAGGCAGAACTACAAAGGGATCTGGACAGGCTGCAGACCTGGTCCAGCAATTGGCTCCTGGAGTTCAATCCCACCAAGTGCAAAGTCATGAAGATTGGGGAAGGGCAAAGAAGGCCGCAGACGGAGTACAGTCTAGGGGGTCAGAGACTACAAACCTCACTCAAGGAAAAAGATCTTGGGGTGAGTATAACACCAGGCACATCTCCTGAAGCGCACATCAACCAAATAACTGCTGCAGCATATGGGCGCCTAGCAAACCTCAGAACAGCATTCCGACATCTTAATAAGGAATCGTTCAGGACCCTGTACACCGTATACGTTAGGCCCATATTGGAGTATGCGGCACCAGTTTGGAACCCACACCTAGCCAAGCACGTAAAGAAACTAGAGAAAGTGCAAAGGTTTGCAACAAGACTAGTCCCAGAGCTAAGAGGTATGTCCTACGAGGAGAGGTTAAGGGAAATCAACCTGACGACACTGGAGGACAGGAGAGATAGGGGGGACATGATAACGACATACAAAATACTGAGAGGAATTGACAAGGTGGACAAAGACAGGATGTTCCAGAGATTGGACACAGTAACAAGGGGACACAGTTGGAAGCTGAAGACACAAATGAATCACAGGGATGTTAGGAAGTATTTCTTCAGCCACAGAGTAGTCAGTAAGTGGAATAGTTTGGGAAGCGATGTAGTGGAGGCAGGATCCATACATAGCTTTAAGCAGAGGTATGATAAAGCTCACGGCTCAGGGAGAGTGACCTAGTAGCGATCAGTGAAGAGGCGGGGCCAGGAGCTCGGACTCGACCCCCGCAACCTCAACTCGATGAGTACAACTAGGTGAGTACACACACACACACACACACACACACACACACACACACGCACACACACACACCAAGTTATTTTGGTTGGGATTGATTATCAGCTCCTTGCACTGCTCCTGAATCTATAATTACAAACATAGTAGGTTGATGTCCTTGTGATCCTTATCATTTCTATTCATGAAGCTCTGTGTTGAAGTTTTCTCTGTCTTTTCCTTGTGTACGTTTGTCTGGTTATTTACCACCCTGAAACTAAAAATATTTTCCTTTCTTCTTCGTCTGTTTGTAGTTTATATTTATGATTTCTCGTACTTATGCCTATCACTTAAAATAGGCTGTCTCTATCTGCTTTGTCAAAACTCTGATATCTTGTATGTCATGATCATGTCTCCGCTAATACTTCTTTCTTTTAAAGTCATCAAGCACATTTTCCTTAGTTCCTTCTTAAAACTCAGGCGCCTCAACTCTGGGATTATTCCTGATTTGAACTTTGGATCTTTTTTGGTTTTCACACAAACTTCATCAAATGAGGTTTCATGCTGGAGGTACATATTCCATAACAAGTATAACCTATGGCGTTTAGAATGTTCTAAAAGTTTCATTACTGAGTTTTCTGAACATAATTCTGATATATCTATACTCGCATACGCTACAGAAGTTGTGATTTATGTGCACTTCAGGTGATATGTTGGGAGAAATGTTTACCCCAAGATTCTTCTCCTTGAGCATAATTTACAAGTTTTCGCCTCTCAAGCTGTATTCCGTGTCTTGTCGCCTCTAAATCTGTAGAAATCTGCATTCCTTGTCTGGTCGACTCTAAAGCTGAATTCCATGTCTGGTCGCCTCTATCACCAGTTTTCATGACCGTCTACTTGTTTGGTTGACCATTCTTGCAGTTTGTAAAGGTCTACCTGCGACTGCTTTTATAACCTTTCATTAGCATTCTTCTCATTAGTCTAACGTCACCACCAAACAATAAAACATGCGATTCAATCGCTTTCTGTACGTCGTTTATGTACAATAAAAACAATAAAGATCGTATAACTGATCCGTGGAAAAACCCGCTTGATATATTTTCCAATCGTGAAATATCTGCCATTTCATCATCCTCTGATTACTCATCGTGTTTGCGTCTGTGTATTCGCTCGCGCGCGCGCGCGTGTGTGTACTCACCTAGTTGAGGTTGCAGGGGTCGAGTGTGTGTGTGTACTCACCTATTTGTACTCATCTATTTGTGGTTACAAGGGTCCAGACATAGTTCCTGGTCCCGCCTTTTCACTGATCGCTACAAGGTCCTCTCTCTTCCTGCTCCATGAACTTCATCATGCCTCGTCTTAAGACTATGTATGGTTCCTGCCTCCACTACTTCACTTGCCAGACTATTCCACTTCCTGGCAACACTATGACTAAAGAAATACTTCCTGACATAGCTTTGACTCATCTAAGTCTTCAACTTCCAATTGCCACCTTTGTTTCTGTGTGCCATCTCTGGAACGTCTTGTCACTGTCCACCTTGTCAATTCCTCGCAAATATTATGTACGTCGTTATCATGTCTCCCTTAACCCTCCTGTCCTCCAGTGTCGTCAGGCCGATTTCCCTCAACCTTTCTTCGAAGGACATTCCTCTTAGCTCTGGAACTTGCCTTGTTGCAAACCTCTGCCTTTTGTCTGATTTCTTGACGTGCTTGACCAGGAGTGGGTTTCAAACTGGTGCTGCATACTCCAGTATGGGCCTAACGTACAAGGTGTACAGAGTCTTGAACGATTCCTTACTGAGGTATCGGAATGCTGTTCTCAGATTAGCCAGGTGCCCATATGCTGCAGCAGTTATCTGGTTGATGTGTGCTACAGGAGATGTGCCCGGCATTATACTTACCGCAAGATCCTTTTCTTCGAGTGAGGTTTGCAGTCTTTGGCCATCTAGCCATCTTGTGGTCTTCTTTGCCCTTTCCCGATCTTCATGACTTTGCTTTTGGCTGGGTTAAATTCCAGGAGCCAGTTGCTGGACCAAGCTTCCTGCCTGTTCAGGTCTGTTTACAGTCCTGCCTGGTCCTCATCTGATTTATTTCTTCTTATTAACTTCACACCATCTGCGATCAGGGACACTTCTGAGTTTATCCCATCCGTCATGTCATTCACATATACTAGAAATAGCACTGGTCCTAGGACTGACCCCTGTAGAACCCCGCTCGTCACAGGCGCCCACTGTGATACCTTGTTTATTTTCAATATATCATGGACATACTTTAATAACTACAATCAAGTCAATGTTCCTGAATTCCGCTTGGCTGATTTCATAGGACTGGGGAATGGCCTGGGTGGGTTAAACTGGAATGATCTCACTATGGTTCAGGTAGGTGGTGATGGTTGCCAACATGTCATTTTTCAAAGCATAGTTCTAGCTGCTCAGACTACTTTTGTTCCAAATAGGGAAATTAATTCCATCAAAAATGGTTCTCAATTGATAAACAATAGGTTAAAACATTTCAGTGGTCAAAGGAGAGGCATTTGCAAGCAAATCAGAAGAAAAGAGGGGCAGTTAAGAAATCAGTATATTCACTTAGAGAAATAAAAACAGGAATATAAAAAAGTAAACAGAGATCATTAGGTTAAAGTCGCAAGGGATTCGAAGATTAACCCAAAAGTTTCTTTCAGGTATGTAGAAGTAAGATTAGGGACAGGATAAGCTCGCTTAAAAGTTATTCTGGTCAGATCACGAGTGTGATAAAGAAATGTGCAGTATTTTAACACTTATTTCCTCTCAGTTTTTACGCAGTAAGATACTAGTGAAATTCCAGAATTAATAAATTATGTTGAGCTTGACCAAAATAAGTTATGCACTGTCAGTCACTATTGACACGGTTCTTAAACAAATAGAAAAATTGAAACCTAAGAAAGCACAGAACAGGAACAGATTTTTTTTTCCTAGATGAAGGCTTGGCTGACACATAGGCAACAATGAGTTTTTATAAACGGGGAGAAATTAGAGTTGGGACGAGTCATAAGCGGTATTCCGCAGGGGTCAGTGTTGGGCTCTTTTTTGTTCACAATTTTCATAAACGACATAGATGAGGAAATAGACAGCGGCTTACGAAAGTTTGCCGATGACACCTAAACAGGCCATCGAGTTCATTCAAACGAGGATACTAGAGCGCTCCAGGAAGATCTGAATGGACTGTTGCAGTGGTCGGAGAAGTGGCAGGTGCAGTTTAACATAGACAAAAGTAAAATTCTAAGCATTGGATGGGAAAATGACCATGACACTTATAAACTAAAAAATGTTGATCTTAACATCAATGATTGCGTTAAAGTCAACAGTGCGTAAGTAAAGCAAATAGATTTTTTGGCTTCAAATCAAGAAGTATAAATAACTTGAATCCTCTGGTTATTCTTCAATTCTATCGTTGACTGGGATGACAAAATTGATGTATCAGAAATCTTTCCCATGAGGACAGACTGAGGGCCCTGAATCTGCACTCTCTAAAAAGACGTAGAATCAGGGATGGTGTATGATTGAGGTGTATAAATGGAGAACAGGAATAAATAAAGGTTATGTAAATAACGTGTTAAAAACATCTAACCGAGACAGGACTCGCAGCAATGGTTTCAAGCTGAAAAAATTTTGATTCAGAAAGGATATAGGAAAGTACTAGTTTGGTAATAGAGTTGTGGATGAGTGGAATAAACGCCCGAGTAGCGTCATTGAAGCTAAAACGTTGTGTAGTTTTAAAGATATGTTAGACAACTACATGACTAGGTGTGGGTGGGTGTGAATTGGACCTGACTAGCTTAGGCCAGTAGGTGACTTGGACATGCCTTGCATAGAACAATACGTGACTTGGTCCTGCTTATCAAGGGCCAGTAGCCTTGCTGCAGTGCTCCTTCTTTCTTATTATTTTGTGACTACTACATTTGGTACCCCAGTCACAATGCGCCCACTATGAAGTCGTTTGCCTCACCTCTGTTTATGCCTGCTGTAAAACTATATACAGAGGCTGACTGCATTACTACATCGTCCAGGTTATTCTTCTTCCCGATCACCTTGACGCTGATGAAATATTTCCTATCTCACCTGTGCTCTCGCGTATCTATTTCCAGCCGCTCGAACAGTCTCTTCATGGCTGTTGCATCAATACCTCTATTTCCTATGTCATTATAATGCCTACTCTGGTTCTTCTATTTTCTCGTGAAAGATCAGTCGATGATATGGTCACATGTGAATTCCATCCATAAATAACCAAATCTCCATCAGGCTTCAGTAGAAAAGGTTCTCTCCTCGTGTGTCTGTTCTACTTTTCAGGCCAAACGTCTCTCAGTGAAGATACCCAGGCGATGTGCATGTGAGTTATTCATGAGGCCTCCATCATCTGCCTCCATCAGATCATGCCACCGGCAAGTGATGCGTTCGTTGAGTGATGCCTCCATCCTCTGATTCCTCGCTCAAGTAACACCTTCGTCAAGTGAGGCCTTAGTCCGTGATTCCTCTGTTAACGGAAAATCCTCTATCACGTGAAGCGTCCGTCATGGGGGCTGCTTCAGGGTGTCCACTTAAGCGGCTTCAGCAAGGTGATCGAGGCAAATTTGCATATTTATTACATCAGCTGCTAACCTGATCAAACAATGTATTGTGTGGACGTGATATTTGTGGCCAGGCCAGCCACGCTCACAGCATCCGTGGACGTGATGTTTGCAGCACACCAGCCACGCTCAGACCATCCACGCTCGCACCGTCCGTGGACGTGATGTTTGCAGCACACCAGCTATGCTCACACTATCTGTGGACGTCATGTTTGCTGCCCTGCTAACCTCTCTTATACAGTTTATGAACGCAGTGATTGTTGATACACTCACACTTCCCGTGGTTGAGATATTTGCCGCCAGTATGTGTGCTTTATATTACTTGTTAAGTGGTACATGTAAACATGTACTTCTCGTGGTCTTATGTGGAACGATGTTTAAACGTTTAGTGCCGTCACTGTGGTATCATGATGTTCTGTGTAAATATTTCTTATAATTAATTTGTTAATGATACAGACAGATTATAAGCTCCTGGTCATGCTTGTTCAGTAGCTGAGTGCATCCATATATTGCATGTACTCACCGTTTTCTTCTGAACCTGTGTGGGGTTGCATGGGTCACTGTTACTGGCCTTGCCCCTATTCTTAAATCTGTGTAAAAAGTTTGTCTCCACAACTTCGTACAGGTCATTCCAATTTATTACCACCTTCAAGTTGAAGAAATGCATCCGTACATCCCTGTGACTTCTCTGTTCGGGTTACGTTGTTCGACGTCTATCCCTTTCCACTGTATCAAGTCTCGGCTGGTTCTTCTATTCTCAGATATCATCAAATCCAGTTCCAGTAGCCACAGCATCAGTTTATTGCCAATACCTCGGATACATGTTTTTTCAGGTGTGTTCCATGTTGGTGCACCGTGCTTCAACATGGGCAGACATATGTAGCACATAGCATCGTGAATGATTCGTTCCTGAGATTAATGAAAGTTATTCTTAGATTCCGGAAACAAGCATTCCCTGCAAAGGTCATTCGGTTGATGTGAACCTCTGGTGATATGTACTCACCAGCTGTACATAACTAGTTGTGGTTGCAGGGGTCGAGTCACAGCTCCTGGCCCCGCCCCTTCACTGGCCGCTACTGGGTCACTCTTCCTGCTCCATGAGCTTTACCATACCTCTTATTAAAGCTATGTATGAATCCTGCCTCCACTACATCACTTCCCAGACTATTCCACTTCCTGACAACTCTGTGACTGAAGAAATACTTCCTAACATCCCTGTGATTCATCTGAGTCTTCAGCTTCCAACTGTGACCCCCTTGTTGTTGTGTCCCATCTCTGGAACATCCTGTCTCTGTCCACCTTGTCAATTCCTCTCAGTATTTTATATGTCGTTATCATGTCCCCCCAATCTCTTCTGCTCTCCAGTGTCGTCAGGTCGATTTCCTTTAACCTCTCCTCGTAGGACATACCCCTTATCTCCGGGACTAGTCTTCTTGCAAACTTTTGCACTTTCTCTAGTTTCCTTACGTGCTTGGCTAGGTGTGGGTTCCAAACAGGTGCTGCATACTCCAACATGGGCCTAACATACACAGTACAGGGTCCTGAACGATTCCTTATTAAGATGTCGGAATGCTGTTCTTAGGTTTACTAGGCGCCGATATGCTGCAGCCGTTATTTGGTTGCTGTGCGCCTCAGAAAATGTGCCCGGTGTTATACTCACCCGAAGATCTTTTTCCTTGAGTAAGGTTTGTAGTCTCTGCCCCCCTAGACTGTACGCCTTTTGCGGTCTTCTTTATCCGTCCCAATCTTCATGACTTTGCACTTGGTGGGGTTGAAGTGCAGGATCCAGCTGCTGGACGAGGCCTGCAGCCTGTCCAGAACCCTCTGTAGTTCTGCCTGGTCCTCGTCCGATTGGATTCTTCTCATCAACTTCACATCATTTGCAAACAGGGACACTTCGGAGAATATTTCTTCTGTCATGAAGTACACAAATACCAGAAACAGCACCGGTCCTAGGACTGATTCCTGTGGAACCCCACTCGTCACAGGCACCCACTCTGTCACCTCGCCACGTACCATGATTCGCTGTTGTCTTCCTGACAGGTATTCCCTGATCCATTATAATGCCGTCCCTATTATCCCTGCCTGGTCCTCCAGCTTTTGCACTAATCTCTTGTGTGGAACTGTGTCAAACGTCTTTTTACAATCCAAGAAAATGCTATCAACCCATCCCTCTCTCTTTTGTCTTACTTCTGTCACCCTGTCATAGAACTCCAGTATGTTTGTGACACAGGATTTCCCATCCTGAAATCGTGCTGGCTGTCGTTAATAAACTAATTACTTTCTAGATGTTCCACCACCCTTCTCCTGATAATCTTCTCCGTGACTTTGCATACTGTGCATGTCAGTGACACTGGTCTGTAGTTTAATGCTTCGTGTCTCTCCTTTTTTAAAAATTGGGACTACATTTGCTGTCTTCCATACCTCAAGGAGTCGCCCTATTTCTATAGATGTGTTGAATATTGTTGTTAAAGGTACACATAGTGCCTCTGCTCCCTCTTTCAGGACCCATGGAGAGATGTTATCCGGCCCGATCGCCTTTGAGGTATCTAGCTCACTCAGCAACCTCTTCGCTTTTCCCTTGGTTATTATGTATTGTGTCCAACACTTGATGGTGTACCCCACCTCTCAGTCTTTCTTGAGTCCCTGCTGACTCCTCGGTGAACAGTTCTTTGGATCTCATGTTAAGATAAGATAAGATAAGATAAGATTTCGTTCGGATTTTTAACCCCGGAGGGTTAGCCACCCAGGATAACCCAAGAAAGTCAGTGCGTCATCGAGGACTGTCTAACTTATTTCCATTGGGGTCCTTAATCTTGTCCCCCAGGATACGACCCACACCAGTCGACTAACACCCAGGTACCTATTTGCTGCTAGGTGAACAGGACAATAGGTGTAAGGAAACGTGTCAGAATTTCCACCCGCCGGGAATCGAACCCGGGCCCTCCGTGTGTGAAGCGGGAGTTTTAGCCACCAGACCACCAGACTTCACGGTCGTTTCTCGTAATCTCTCTTCCTTTCTTCCTTAGCCAGATTACCTGGTCCTTGACGGTTGTTTTCCTCCTGAAGTGGCTGTCAGAATTAGGTCAGATTTTACTCTTACTGCTGTGTCATTTTCATATTTTCGTTGGACTTCCCTTCTTACCTGTGCACATTATTTCTGGCTCTACAGCTTCTCTCTTTATTCTCCTGGGTCTTTTGCCTTCTATACTTCTTGCACTCTCTAGAACACTTGGTTTTGGCCTCTTTGCACCTTTGGGTGAACAAATGGCTCATCCTGGCTTTCTCGTTATTTCTGTTACCCTTGGGTACAAACCTCTACTCAGCTTTCTTACATATTGTTGTTACATATCCCAGCATCTCGTTTACTGACTTCCCTGCCAGCTCTCTGTCCCACTGAACCCCGTATAGGAAATTCTTCATTCCTGTGTAGTCCCCTCTCTTGTAGTATGGCTTCATTTGTCCTGCTATTCCTGCTTCCCTTTCCACTTGTAACTCTGCTAAGTATTCTAAGCTCAGAACAACTGGCCCCGAGGGGTCTCTCACATGTGTTGTCCTCATTGTCTGCACTACTCAACATGAACTGTAGGTCCAGTCTTGCTGGTTCATCCTCTCCTCTCACTCTGGTAGTGTCCCTTACATGTTGGTGCATAAGGTTTTCCAGCACCACCTCCATCATCTTAGCCCTCCACGTTTCTTGGCCCCTATGTGGCTCCAAGTTCTACCAATGGATTTCATTGTGGTTGAAGTCACTCATGATCAGTACCTTTGCCCTGCTAGTATGAGCCTCACCTCAGCTAGTGAGTTAACCAGCTCTCTATTACTCTCATCATACTCTTTCCTTGGCCTCCTACTGTTCTGTGGTGGGTTATACATCTCTGCAATTACCACCTTGGGACCTCCAGACTAAAGAATTACTATTATACAGTCTCTTGCTTCTCCTCTGTCTCCTCTCTCCAGTTCATCAAAATCCCATCGGTTTTTGACGAGCAGTGCCACTCCTCCACCCATTCTGTTCCCTCTGTCTTTCCTCAGGATCTAATATCCTGTTGGAAAGATAGCATCTGTTATCATTCCTGTGAGCTTGGTTTCTGTGAGAGCTATGATGTCTGGTGATGCCTCTTTGACTCTTTCATGCCATTCCTCCCACTTATTGATTATTCCATCAGTGTAGGTGTATCATACCTTCAGTTTCCTCTCCAACACTGTGTTCTGGCGGATCTGTGAGGGTGGGGGACCTGCCAGTGTGCTGTGGAATTCTACAATGTAGTGCTGAGTGGGGGCTGTAAGTGTGGATTGTGGTTTTTGTCGGGATAGCGTGTTTGGTTGTGGGATTCAAGGGGTGGTTCTGTTTGAACTTGCACTTATTGTGCTGCCCTGCTCTGGTTGTCCCCTGCTGATTCTCCCCTTGTCTCTCTTCCTAGCCACTTTCGCATCTATGTCCTCTCCCTCAGCTGCTGTCATCCTGTTTTTGTTCAGTCTTGATCTAGGAACACCCTCTTGTATGTTGACGATTCCTTCAGCTGTGGTTTATCTTGCAGGATCCTGTTTCACACGATTTCTGTCTTGAAAATCAGCTTGACTGGACTATTTCTTTCTTTTGCATACCCCCCTATTCTGTAAAAATGTTATATCTCATTCATATCCTCCTTGCTTAGTTCTTTGAGGTTCTCAATCTCCAGTTTTCCTTTTTGCCGTCTTTTATTGTGCGTACTCCCCTTGCTCTCCTGAAGCCCATGAATTA
>NC_091299.1:50282814-50365314 GCF_038502225.1 Cherax quadricarinatus | reverse complement strand
TTTGCATTGAAATGCAATAGTTTGTGTGTCTCGTATTTGTTGAATGCATGTTTCGTGTCTGTTGCATCTCGTGTCTGTTGTGACTCGTGTCTGTTATGTGTCTCGTGTCTGTTCTGTGGCTGATGTTAGTTTATTTCGTGTCACATGTATGTCTGGTGTTGTGACTCATGTCTGTTGAATGTCTGGTCTTAGTGTGTCTGTCTTGGGTCTGTTGCGTGACTGGAAAAAAACATTACGAGAGTCTGTATCGAGCCTGTTCTGTCTGGTGTTAGCGGGTGTGTTTGTGTGTCTGATAAAACAAGAGGGTCTGCCTCGAGCTTGTTGTGTGTCTGGTCTTAATGTGTGCTCTGTCTGTTGAAATAATTAGCATGTCTCTCATGTGTCCAGGGTTGACCCTCCTAGGCACTTCTTGCATCACATTTCTATTTCGCTAAAGTCAAATTTATAAATATAATGCTTTAAAGGAGGGTACATATGATCCACTGTGAATCTTAAGTTTAATATTGAAACTGTGAAGCTTATTACAATAACAGGGCAATTGTAAGCTCTCGTGTAGTGGAACTTATACTTGTGTGACGGAGGTTATACTAGTGTGACGGAGCTTGTACTTGTGTGACCGAGCTTATACTCGTGTGATGGAGCTTATACTAGAATGACGGAGCTTATATATGTGTATGTGACGGAACTTTCGCTCGTGAGATGGATGAAACTGCATTTGATGCAGTTTCCGTCCGTCACATAGTATTTAATCGCTGATTGGTCCGTGACTGTGGTGGAGGGAGGGGTAATGGTGGACTCTCATGGGTGTGATTTGGCGGCGTCACAGTGGTCTCTGATAGGTCCATCCCCATGGTGAGAGGAGCTGTTGGTGGTGGAGCAGAGGCGATGTTGACAAGGTGAAGGTGGAGAATCAGGGAATGTAAGGTCTGGCATGTTGTTGAGTTTGAAGAGTTCATTGATGGTGGCGTTGAATAAACCGGGTTCAGCTACATTATGTACGTGGGCGTACATGATGCAGTAGAGAATTTTGGTGGAGTCGCCAGAGACAGTGGTGGTGATGCAGTACTGGTGGAGGGAGCAGCTTGAGTGGCCTGGAGAATCTTGGTGGTATCTGCTTGGAGCTTCGTAATAGCAACATATGTTGAGGCTTGAAGAGTGGTTTTCTTTTGTTGCTCTAGTTGTTTCTTGAGTACTTCTCGTCTGACTGGGCATTTGGCAGCAAGGGTATGGTGGTCATTCTTGAAGTTCAGGCATTTAGGTGGACTGAAGGTGGTGCAGGTCTTAAAGTCGTGTCCTTCATTGCTGCGGGTAGAGCAGAACTTTTTGTCCTTGGCTGGGCGGTCCTTAGTGGTGTGCAGGCATGAATAACAGTTATAATACTGTGAGGTGTGCTTGTATTTCTCTGCTTCAATGTAGGTTGGATTTATGTGAAAATAGTGAATAGCCAGTCCCTCAGCGAGAGCTCTGGCTGCCATGGTGACGTCATTGAAGGTGACTTTCAGCATGGAGGAAGCATTAGGTATTTTAGTAATAACTTCAACCTTGGCCCAAGGGTTCTGGTCTTCAACTGAAGCCCAAGTTTATGTAACCCCAGTCCCGTGTACGTCAATACACATGGTTGGAATAGTGCAGAGTGCAGTTAAGTATTAGAGTTGAAGTGAATCAGAAGAGGCACTCACAAGTCATCATATGGAAACTAATCAAATTAGGAATTACACAGTACAAATCAAATTGAAGTTTTCCACTAAGTAACAGCTCCTTTGAGGCAAAATTGAAGAGACATTCTATTGTTATTATTATTATTGTTATAATCAAATAAAGCACTAAACCGACAATAGTCATGCAGAGCTGCGGGGGAGAAAATAGTGCCAGAACTATAAACATCTAGGTGCAGAGGAGATCAGAGGTGAGGGGAGAAAAGGGCTGGAAGGGATGATGAGGGCTATGTCAAAGTTCGTATAGTAAATCAGTTGCTGACAAAAAGTCAAAAAGTGATCGTAAATCAAAGGCAGGGCCGTCTGCAAGAAGGCAAGATATGGTAAGAGCGGTAGGGTGTTGGCGTCGTGGCGAGCTCACTGGCAAACCGGATAATCCACATGAAAGTGAAGAACCAGAATAGGGACCAGACAAACCTCACAGAGAGGAATAGGGTGTCATTTCATGATATACCCTTGGTTAAGCCGAGTATGGCCGATGCGGAGATGGGAGAGCACAGTCTCCCGAGTACGGCAACGGTAGTACGAAGATGGCCACAAACCCAAAAGCCGTTTAATAGAGTGTAATTTGTTATGATGCATGTTCGACCACCGTTGTTGCCAACGGCCGCAAAAACGTGCAGAGATGATCGTAAAATTATCCCTGAATGATATACCAGAAACCGGAATGTCACGCACCGCTGACCACGCAGCAGCGTCCGCCTGTTCATTGCCCCGGACATCAACGTGTCCAGGGACCCAACAGAAAATGACATCTTTGTTTTTGCTAGCTACATGGTGCATCCAGAGATGAATATGGAGGACCATTGGATGAGGGGAATCAAATTGCTTAATGTCCTGTAAAGCGCTGAGAGAATTTGAAATGATCACGAACTCCAAAGCAGACACACATGTAATACGGAGAAGCGCTATGAGTCTAAGAAATGACCCAGGACAACATCGTCAGGGAACATCACGAACCTAACAACGACTGAAGATTAAGAACTGTCTGTATAAACAGCAACGGCACGAATATGCGACCGGAAATGATAAAGAAAAAGAGAGCGAGAAGCAGTCATAGGTAGATGAAGAGAAAATGGACGGAGTAAGCAGGGGCGCCGATGTAATGTGCTTCTACTAACATCTGAGACCAACCTATATGTAAAAGGAACACAAAGGTCATGAGAGCGGACAAAGTAACGAACGCAATGAGGATGATGTCGGTCGGCTAAGGAGGGAACATTCGCCTCAGCATAGAGGCTTTCAGCAGGGGATGAATGAAAGGCACTAAAGCATAAACGTAGACCCTGATGATAAAGGGGATCTAACTTAGAAAAAGTGGTAGGAGTAGCTGCAACTTTAACAAGACTAGGGCGGAATGCAAACGGAGGAGAGTCTGCTAATCTGCTCCCCACGAACGATGAACAAGAATTTCAATTAGGTTCAGCTGACCATGGCATGTTGCCTTCATAGAGGAAACGTGAGGTTTCCATGTCAACCAGCGATCGAATAGAAGGCCAAGAAACTTGACCATATGGCATTCAGGGATACATGAGCTGGACAGTTACAATGAAATATATGGGACAAGAGAACGTTTAGTGAAGGTAATAAAATGGGTTGTAGTACTAGAAATTTTAAACCCATGAGAAGTGGCCCAAAAAGAAACACGGTCAATCGCATCCTGAAAGGAGGCTGCTACTAGGCGACAGTCAGCGTCTGCGCAAACTATAGTGTAGTCATCCACGTGAAGCGACGGCCAAATATGCAATGGAAGAACGGAATGTAGATCATTTATAGTGAAGAGAAAGAGGGTAGTGCTAAGGACACAACCCACAATCTTGTGGGACTCCTGCGGCCTGAACAAAGTCTGAAAAAACTGAGGCGCCAGCATGGACTCGAAAATGCCTTTCAGATAAGAAAGCAGCAAGGATGGTCGGTAGATTACCGCAGATTACCGTAGATTACCGCTAAAATGTTATACCTCCAAGTGATCTCATATGCCTTCTTGACATTAAAAAAGGACTGCCAGGACGGAGTGTTTATTAGCAAAGGCGTTTCGAACATATGTATCTAAGTGGAGCAAGGGGTCCAAAGTAGAAAGGCCATTGTGAAAACCATATTGACGAGGAGAAAGACTATCGTCAGTCTCCAAATGCCATAGTACACATCTACTCACCAGTCGTTCCATCACCTTGCAGATACACTAATTAGAGCAGTAGGACGACAGTGAGAGGTATCACGCCCCGAAGGGCTTGATTTGCGAAACGGTAGTACAGTGGTAGATTTCCATTGTTGAGGGAGAACCCCTCGCATCCAAACAAGACTGAAAAGACTCAAAAGGACTGTAAGGCCTGTAGAATGCAGATGTTGTAGCATACGGATATGAATACCAACAGGCCCAGCTGCCGATGACAGGCACGTTGAAAGTGTAGACTCTAGCTCAATGAGAGTGTAAGGTTAGTTATATGGCTCCATTCCTTTAGAAGAGAAATCCAAGAGCGATTGCTCCCTGGAAGACGTAGAAGCGAGAAACGAGGGACAGAGGTGAAGCCCAGGCGAGACATGGACAACATAGTTCCCAGTTTCCATGGCAAAGGTTCCGCAACACTCACACTAGCATCCCGCAAAACGGGAGCTGGGTTCATAAGAACATAAGAAAGAAGGAACACTGCAACAGGCCTACTGACCCATGCTGAACAGGCCCATGTCCCCCCACCCAGTAAGCCCAATGACCCACCCAGTAGTGTCACCTCCACTCAAAGAAGGAGCACGGAACCAGACCCAGCAGCACAAGCTAGTCAGGTCCAACTCACACCCACCCACACCCACTCATGTATTTATCTAAACTATTTTTAAAACTACACAACGTTTTAGCCTCAATAACTGTACTCGGGAGTTTGTTCCACTCATCCACAACTCTATTACCAAACCAGTGCTTTCCTATATCCATCCTGAATTTGATTTTTTCCAACTTGAAACCATTGCTGCGAGTCCTGTCTTGGTTGGAAATTTTCAGCACGCTATTTACATCCCATTTACTTATTCCTGTTTTCCATTTATACACCTCGATCATATCCCCCCTAATTCTACGCCTTTCCAGAGAGTGCAGATTCAGGGCCCTCAGTCTATCCTCATAGGGAAGATTTCTGATACATGGGATCATCTTTGTCAGCCTCCTCTGTACGTTTTCCAGAGCATTTATATCCATTCTGTAATACGGTGACCAGAATTGAGCAGCATAGTCTAAATGAGGCCTAACCAAGGATATATAGAGTTGAAGAACAAACTGAAGACTTCTATTATTTATACTTCTTGAAATGAAGCCAAGAATTCTGTTAACTTTATTGCGAACACTAATGCACTGTTGTCTTGATTTTAGATTACTACTAACCAGGACTCCTAAATCCTTTTCGCAATCAGTAGTATTAAGATATGAATTATTTAGTTTATATGTGGCATGGTTATTTTCCTGTTCAACATTTAGAACTTTGCATTTGTCTATATTAAACTGCATCTGCCACTTCTCCGACCATTGCATCAGTCTATTCAAATCATCCTGGAGTGCTCTAATGTCCTCATTAGAATGAATTGGATGGCCTATTTTGGTGTCATCAGCAAATTTGCTTATGTCGCTATTTATTCCCTCATCTATGTCTTTTATGTAAATTGTGAACAACAACTGGCCCAACACTGACCACTGAGGAACACCGCTTGTGACGTGCCCATATTCTGATTTTTCCCCATTTATGCAAACTGCTGCCTATGTGTCAACCATACCTCTAACCAGAAAAAAATTTCTCCTCCTGTTCCGTGTGCCTTAAGTTTCCTCAATAGCCTCTTATGTGGAACTCTATCGAAAGCCTTACTGAAGTCCATATACACAATATCATATTCATTACCATGATCTACCTCCTCTAAAACCTTAGTGAAAAAAGTTAGTAAATTCGTAAGACAGGAACGCCCCTTTGTAAAACCGCGTTGAGATTCATTAATCAATCTGTGCCTATCAAGATGGCTATGAATTGCTTCGGCAATTAATGATAACATAATTTTCCCACTATGAAGGTAAGGCTTATTGGTCTATAGTTCGAAGCCAAGGACCTGTCACCTGCCTTGTAACTAGGTATTACATTTGCTATTTTCCACTTATCAGTCACTATGCCAGTTTGTAGTGATATGTTAAAAAGATTTGCCAAAGGAATGCTAAGTTCCTCTTTACATTCCTTTAACACCCTTGCAAACAGTTCATCAGGGCCTGGGGATTTGTTAGGTTTTAGTTTCTCTATTTGTCTGAGGACCATGTCACTAGTTACCGCAATCGTGCCTAGTTTATTATCGTCCTTTTCTACATAATCTATTATTTCAGCAATATCGCTAGTGTTTTCGTGGGTGAAAACTGAGAGGAAGTAGGAATTGAGAATTTCACACATACCCCTGTCACTGTCAGTGATCTGACCAGAGTTACTCTTAAGTGGGCCAATCTTGTCCCTAATCTTACTTCTGTATACCTGAAAGAACCCTTTTAGGTTAGTCTTTGAATCCCTTGCGACCTTAGCCTCATAATCCCATTTTGCTTTTCTTATTCCTTTCTTTATTTCTCTCTTTAATTATATATACTGATTTCTTAACTGCCCATCCCCTCTTTTGATACGCCTAAATATGCCTCTCTTTTGATCAATGAGATGTTTTAATCTATTGATCATCCAGTTGGGATCTTTTTTGTTAGATGAAATTTCCCTACTCGGAACAAAAGTTGTCTGGGCAGCTAGAACTATGCTCTGAAAAACGTCATATTGGCAACCAAGATCACCTACCTAACCCATAGTCAGGACATCAAAATTTAGCCCACCCATGTAATTTTTCAGTCCCATGAAGTTGGCCAAGCGAAAATCTGATTTTATTTGATTGCAGTTATCTGGGTAATTCCATGATATATTGAAACTAAGTGATTTGTAATCACTTTCACCAAGCTCATCATTAACCTCAAGATTATTAATTAGTGACACCTTTCCTGGCAAAAACCAAGTCAAGAAGATTGTTTCCTCTAGTTGGTTCTGTCACAACCTGTTCTAAAAAGCAATCCTGAACCGTATCAAGAAAGTCACTAGACTCAAGATTTCCTGTCATATTGTTCCAATCAATTTGTATAAAGTTAAAATCTCCCATTATCACAACATTTTCATATCTAGATGCCTTATGAATTTCGTCCCATAACAGCTTACTGCACTCTCTGTCAAGGTTTGGGGACCTATAATCAAACCCAAAATTAATTTGTCACGACCTTCGAGAAACTGTAGCCAAACAGATTCTGTGTTCGATGTTTCTAATCTTATATAATGTCTAAGACAACAATTTAAATTTTCTCTGACAAACATCGCCACTCCACCACCTTTCCTGTTGACCCTATCAGTGTGGAATAGTTTATAACCCTGAACATTAAAATGGTATAAAATACCGACAGGTTGTTAGGTAAGACACATATGCAACAGTTAGGTATCTTTATTTCGAAACGTTTCGCCTACACAGTAGGCTTCTTCAGTCGAGTACAGAAAAGTTGATAGAAGCAGAAGATACTTGAAGACGATGTAATCAGTCCATCACCCTTAAAGTTTTGAGGTGGTCAGTCCCTCAGTCTGGAGAAGAGCATTGTTCCGTTGTCTGAAACAATATGAAGTTGAAGTGACAGAATGGAGCCTTTTATAGGGCCAGGAGGTGAGACGTAGGTTGCTTTGGGAGGGCAGGTCCCTCTCAAACCCAGCCGTTCTCACTAGTAGAGGTTGTCAAGTTGATAGTCTGTACCAAGATACCCTTGTGTTGCAGTGTCTGACAGAATGAACAACCTACAACAACCCAAAGCAACCTACGTCTCACCTCCTGGCCCTATAAAAGGCCCCATTCTGTCACTTCAACTTCATATTGTTTCAGACAACGGAACAATGCTCTTCTCCAGACTGAGGGACTGACCACCTCAAAACTTTAAGGGTGATGGACTGATTACATCGTCTTCAAGTATCTTCTGCTTCTATCAACTTTTCTGTACTCGACTGAAGAAGCCTACTGTGTAGGCGAAACGTTTCGAAATAAAGATACCTAACTGTTGCATATGTGTCTTACCTAACAACCTGTCGGTATTTTATACCATTTTAATGTTCATTCTGTCAGACACTGCAACACAAGGGTATCTTGGTGCAGACTATCAACTTGACAACCTCTACTAGTGAGAACGGCTGGGTTTGAGAGGGACCTGCCCTCCCAAAGCAACCTACGTCTCACCTCCTGGCCCTATAAAAGGCCCCATTCTGTCACTTCAACTTCATATTGTTTCAGACAACGGAACAATGCTCTTCTCCAGACTGAGGGACTGACCACCTCAAAACTTTAAGGGTGATGGACTGATTACATCGTCTTCAAGTATCTTCTGCTTCTATCAACTTTTCTGTACTCGACTGAAGAAGCCTACTGTGTAGGCGAAACGTTTCGAAATAAAGATACCTAACTGTTGCATATGTGTCTTACCTAACAACCTGTCGGTATTTTATACCATTTTAATGTTCATTCTGTCAGACACTGCAACACAAGGGTATCTTGGTACAGACTATCAACTTGACAACCTCTACTAGTGAGAACGGCTGGGTTTGAGAGGGACCTGCCCTCCCAAAGCAACCTACGTCTCACCTCCTGGCCCTATAAAAGGCCCCATTCTGTCACTTCAACTTCATATTGTTTCAGACAACGGAACAATGCTCTTCTCCAGACTGAGGGACTGACCACCTCAAAACTTTAAGGGTGATGGACTGATTACATCGTCTTCAAGTATCTTCTGCTTCTATCAACTTTTCTGTACTCGACTGAAGAAGCCTACTGTGTAGGCGAAACGTTTCGAAATAAAGATACCTAACTGTTGCATATGTGTCTTACCTAACAACCTGTCGGTATTTTATACCATTTTAATGTTCATTCTGTCAGACACTGCAACACAAGGGTATCTTGGTACAGACTATCAACTTGACAACCTCTACTAGTGAGAACGGCTGGGTTTGAGAGGGACCTGCCCTCCCTAAGCAACCCACGTCTCACCTCCTGGCCCTATAAAAGGCCCCATTCTGTCACTTCAACTTCATATTGTTTCAGACAACGGAACAATGCTCTTCTCCAGACTGAGGGACTGACCACCTCAAAACTTTAAGGGTGATGGACTGATTACATCGTCTTCAAGTATCTTCTGCTTCTATCAACTTTTCTGTACTCGACTGAAGAAGCCTACTGTGTAGGCGAAACGTTTCGAAATAAAGATACCTAACTGTTGCATATGTGTCTTACCTAACAACAGTTTATAACCCTGTTTGATGCATTCAGAAGGCATTTCTCTCTCTTTCAGGTTGAACCAGGTCTCTGTTATACCAATAATATCTATATTACCTACACTTGCAAGTAATCTTAGCTCATATATCTTATTTCTTAGACTCCTACTATTTGTATAGTAAATCTTAAGGGAGCTAGTTACTCGTTGCCCTCTACTATCCCTCTTTGTTTGTTGATCAATTAATTTGCCGTTACTAGCAACTTTATTTTGAATATTGTCTTTTAAACATACCCGGTAATAACTGCTGTTTTTAACCCTAATACTGCAACCTGATTGTTTCCCACAAACACCCATACCTATATAATCTATCAGTTTAAATTCCTAGACAAGTCATCAATTACCCTCTCAATCGAATTGACTAATGCAACCACTCCATCCCCAGAGCATACTTGCGACACAGCTTCCGTACCTTCTTCCATACCGCATACATGGGGGAAGTCGAGGTAATGATCGAAACGTAGTCTTGCAAAAAATACCTTTTGAGTCGCGTATGATGCAGCAATCGACTGCCCTTGCCAGCTTAAAACCCAAAAGACGATCTGCGGTCTGATTACATCGATAATGGCCCCACAGAGCATGTTTCAAATGCACTGCACGGGCATATGCAGGAGACCACCAAGTCACGCATGGCTGAGAATGCCTATCTGAGGTTTGAGGAATAGAACATGATGCTGCAGTCAAAACTAAGGTCGAAAACTGGTGCAACAGCTCATCATTAGAGGACAAAGAAAGTTCCTCGTATAAAGCGGCAAGATGAGAATGTAAGTCCCAGTTCTCTCGTCCAAATTACCAGCGAGGGCTACGAGAAGGTCGGGAATATGTAGTAGAAGTAAGAAAAATGGGAAAATGATCACTGTCGTGCAAATCCGGAAGAACAGATCATGTATAATCAAGTGCAACTAGCGAGGAGCAGATATAAAGATCAATGCAAGAGAGAGACTGAGCGAGAGTCAAAATGGGTGGGAGCACCCGTTTTTAAGACATGAAGATGAGAAGTGAGAACAGTCTCCAACTGATCACCATATGAGTCACAGTGAGACCACTCCCCAAAAATGAGGATGAGCTTTAAAATCACCTGAAAAGAAGATGGGCGCCAGCAGAGAAGAATGCAACATCCGAGATGCAGAATGCATGGGAAGGGGACAGATATAGTGAGCAAACTGTATACCACCTGTGCAAATAAATATGAACTGCAGTATAATGCAGTAGAGAAAGAACACAAACCTGTTGAAACTGCATATCAACGTGCAGAAGTAGCGCACTCTCTTGAAAAGTTTCATCAGGAAAGGGATCAGAAGAATGGAACAGTACAGCCTGAAACGGGACGGGTAACAGCTCAACGAACTTTAGGCTCTAGTTACCCGACACATACTATGGAAAACTGGGAGAGCAACACCTGGAGCTCTCCTCGATTACCCCTAAGGCCACGAATATTCCATTGTAAATTAATCATTATTCACAAAAATTGGTATGCCGAGAATGAGAAGCAATGCAATTTCCTGGCTAGTTGGATCAAAGAAGTCAATGTGTGGATGTAAGCAAGGAGGAATCGGAATGCTATGTATGAAAAGATTGCTGCACGGGTTGTGAAAATTAAGAAGGAGCATAAGGAGGTGCACCGGTGATTATCGAGAGTTTCGTCTTCGCAGTATAGTCGGAGACAGCATCTAGTGTTTCAGTGGACAATAAAGATGCCTATACCATGCCTTCAGATACAGGTGAGAGAGAGCAAGCAGAGATCAGGGGAACTATGAAAGGAACCTAAGAGGTCTGAGAGGGGAGGAGGTATGAACCTGGTGAGATGCACCGGCAAGGACAGAAGAGACCTGCCTGGAACAGGAGAGGAAGGAGCCTGGAAGAGAGCTGGGGAAGATGTCTTGGGGGAACAGGAGAAGAGGGAACCACACGAGGTGGGTGAACCTCCACCATTGTGTGAGAGTTAGAAAGGGGGTGAGAACTAAGCACCAAAGCCAAAAAGAACTGTTGGGGAATTGTAAGCACTGGAGAAATGCGAAGAGATTTGGGCTTAGGAGACAGGTTCAACTTTGCAAGTGATCGTGACGAAGACGGTGCAGGCTTGCAAGGCCTTGCAGACTGAGAAACTAGCAGGCGAGAAGATGAGAAAGTAGAAGCAGGAAGAGGTAAGGAGGTGGGGGGTTTCAGAGGGTAAAACTGCAAAAGAATTAGAGATGAGGGTGACCCCAGAAGACGCATCACTGGAGGAGCTGGTAGGCAGGAATGCTGCCAAGGTTGGAGGTCTCCTAGCTACCTGAGAATAAGGAACACGAAGACGATTCCCTTGAAGGAGAGCCGAGAGACCGCCATAGCATAAGTAAGGCCTTCACTCTCTTTAGGACAATGGATTTCATGTTCATTTATACTTGACATCAGCAGGAAAGAGAAGGGTGAGTTTCGTTGCAATTAAAACAAATGGGGGGAAAATTGCAAGGTGTTTCGACATCATCTGTGACACTGCAGACCGGGCACTCTGTCAAAGACCTGCCCAAATCACCAACAATTTTGACACTGTTGGGGGTGTAGGGACCACTTTACAGACCCCTAGGCAATGTCCCTCAATATAAACGGAATACGGGAGTTCACAACAGTCAAAGATTAAACAGGCGATGTTACTGGGAACCACCTCCACTCGCAAGCAAACAGGATATACATATCCACTTTGAGAATCGGAAGGTCCTGAAGGGCTAATTGCTCTAAAATATCGTCACTGCAAGGCAGAAAATCACACTACACAATGGTAAGCGGTAAGATCACCATCTACTGCAAGAATTGAGAGTAGCATGCTTGCAAACTGTGATAGGAACGTTAACAATGAAAGTAAGATGGGAGAGATCATGAGCTTGGCCTACGTTCTGAACTGTAATGATGCATGCACCGCTCTGAAGAACTTAAAAGAATATATTTTGGCCAACAAGTTGTAAAAGAGCTTTACCAATAATGTGGTTGGAAAGATAATCAATTGGAGACGTCGGTTGCAAAGAAAAAAAATTGATCCACTGTGTACTTGTAAACATGGTGAGTAAAGGAAATGGATGTCATGTAGGTCGTTTCTGGGTGGAATGAGCAGAAATCGAAGGAACATCCTCAGCAAATAGCGTGGAACATTTAGGCGTAGGAACATGGGCGGCCCGACCTGAGGCAAGTGGGCGATCCAAAAACTGTCACACCGTATTTGGGGAAGCAGGACGCATAGTTAAAAACGTGTAAAGGGCAGAGCCACTAGAAGACGGGCGGAGCCTCGGCACCTGGAGCAGGTGGCGAAGTGTCACCAGGGGCATTGGAAAAGTCTGGAGAATGGTTAGAATGGCTCAATAATGAAGCTGCATCAGAACAGTATGCAATACAAGAAAGGTACCTGAGAGGAGGACGGGGGTCACGGAGTGAAGACTCCATGATGTTGGCACTTCTTTCTTATTGTTATTTTAAGAAAAAAGGAAAGAAAAAAAAGAAAGACGGACAGCAGAGGGAGAGTTACTAGAAGGCATGAAAGGGCTATAAGTTCCTCTCCTCATTCATGAGGACCTCAAAACCGCCAGCAGTGCAGATGCAGCATTGAACCCGTGCCATACCCTACCCTTCACGCGAGTAAACCAGCACTCCTGGATAGCAACCTCATATCCACTGAGCCTCTCGGCAGACAAAAGAGAGGGGGGTCGGATACCCACCACAAAGCCTTCCTCTCTCGGCTGCCACCTCCCAGAACCGACAGGCAGGCTCAGAAGATACACGAGTCACGTGCAGGACACCCTGCCCCTCCTCCTGGAAATCCGGGAAGGGAGCAGGGCACCTCCAGATTCCACGGCAAATTACGCCACTCCCGGAGTTGGATGAACCCCTGCACACTTCCCTCTTCCTATAAACAATAATGCCAGAGGGGAGGACCCCAGAGGAAAGGGAAAAAGAGGGATGGGGAGGATGGGAGAGGGAAGAGGAAGTTTGGGGGTAATTAGGTTCTGTCTGAGGAAGGAGACCAAAATGTCTAATTCCTCAGGCCAAGGAGCCCCCCTTGAAGAGGACATTCTCTTGTTATCTCATCGACACCAATATTGTAAAAATTGACAAGCACTTTCACCATGAAGCTGATCAGAAGTTGCATTATCAAGTACTGAAGAGTTGAAGTGATCAGGTCTGACACTCAGACATTATCACATGAAAACTAGTATTTAAATCTTCTCAATTTCTTCTATAAGGAAACACAAATAAAGTTTTATTTATGTTTCGGTTACAAAACATATAATTATTTAAAATAGTCTCTTAATGCACAGAAAAGTTATAAAGGCTCATGAAAGTATATTATGGAGATTTAACCAACGAAAATATAAAAAAAGACAAACATTGTGACGTATTTCTGATGAGAAGAGACACTCTACACTTATTTCAAGGAAGCCAGTCTGATTAAGCTGGCTTATTAATTAAACCGTACACAACCTGAAATCAGGAGATTGTTTCCCATGCTGAAATACATTAATGCTGAAGGTTTAAAACCGACCATAAGATGCATTTTTCAGTTATTCCTAGGAATCCAACATAATTTGTTCCTTCAAATTAATAAGTTTCATTAATTTCATATGATGCATCGGCCATTGCAGATTAAGCCTTTCGCAATCGCTTTCTTTTAAACAGGAGAAAACCATGAACCCATAATGGTCATATAGAGCTTTAGGAATGGGAGGCATTCAGATTTGACCAATGAAAAGGGAGGATAATTCCAACTCCTTGGATCAAGAACCCCTTCACCAGCCTCAGGTCACCCTTCTTCAGGAAGCATAATTCAGTTATATAACACAAAATATTAGTATACGATTTAGAGATTTAAAGTGACAAAAATAGCACATAGACAATCCATTAGCAATACCAATCTTATTCTAAGCAGGATACACCTTCGTTCAAATTTTGAAGGCGTGCAGCAGAGGCTCTCTTGGAAATCATTTCGGGAAAAGTCTATATAAAAATACACAGAGGGCAATTGCACTTCTCAATTGCTCCACCGAGTTTCACCAAACAATAGTTGACCTGGGTCAAAATTTGAAGCCGATTAAATAAGGCGTTCTGAATTTATGAAAGAAAGTCTTAGAGGAAGGAACACGTGACCAGAAGGCTGGTGTTTACACTGGGACGGTTCAAGCATCAAGTTGTCCACTACTTATGGTTGCGACGGTTCAAGCATCAAGTTGTCCACTACTTATGGTTGCGACGGTTCAAGCATCAAGTTGTCCACTACTTATGGTTGCGACGGTTCAAGCATCAAGTTGTCCACTACTTATGGTTGCGACGGTTCAAGCATCAAGTTGTCCACTACTTATGGTTGCGACGGTTCAAGCATCAAGTTGTCCACTACTTATGGTTGCGACGGTTCAAGCATCAAGTTGTCCACTACTTATG
This sequence comes from Cherax quadricarinatus, assembly GCF_038502225.1. Classification (NCBI taxonomy): domain Eukaryota; kingdom Metazoa; phylum Arthropoda; class Malacostraca; order Decapoda; family Parastacidae; genus Cherax; species Cherax quadricarinatus. The sequence goes on along the minus strand of NC_091299.1, from coordinate 50,350,857 downwards.
GTTGCGACGGTTCAAGCATCAAGTTGTCCACTACTTATGGTTGCGACGGTTCAAGCATCAAGTCGTCCACTACTTATGGTTGCGACGGTTCAAGCATCAAGTCGTCCACTACTTATGGTTGCGACGGTTCAAGCATCAAGTCGTCCACTACTTATGGTTGCGACGGTACTTATGGTTGCGACGGTTCAAGCATCAAGTTGTCCACTACTTATGGTTGCGACGGTTCAAGCATCAAGTTGTCCACTACTTATGGTTGCGACGGTTCAAGCATCAAGTTGTCCACTACTTATGGTTGCGACGGTTCAAGCATCAAGTTGTCCACTACTTATGGTTGCGACGGTTCAAGCATCAAGTTGTCCACTACTTATGGTTGCGACGGTTCAAGCATCAAGTTGTCCACTACTTATGGTTGCGACGGTTCAAGCATCAAGTTGTCCACTACTTATGGTTGCGACGGTTCAAGCATCAAGTTGTCCACTACTTATGGTTGCGACGGTTCAAGCATCAAGTTGTCCACTACTTATGGTTGCGACGGTTCAAGCATCAAGTTGTCCACTACTTATGGTTGCGACGGTTCAAGCATCAAGTTGTCCACTACTTATGGTTGCGACGGTTCAAGCATCAAGTTATCCACTACTTATGGTTGCGACGGTTCAAGCATCAAGTTGTCCACTACTTATGGTTGCGACGGTTCAAGCATCAAGTCGTCCACTACTTATGGTTGCGACGGTTCAAGCATCAAGTCGTCCACTACTTATGGTTGCGACGGTTCAAGCATCAAGTCGTCCACTACTTATGGTTGCGACGGTTCAAGCATCAAGTCGTCCACTACTTATGGTTGCGACGGTTCAAGCATCAAGTCCACTACTTATGGTTGCGACGGTTCAAGCATCAAGTCGTCCACTACTTATGGTTGCGACGGTTCAAGCATCAAGTTGTCCACTACTTATGGTTGCGACGGTTCAAGCATCAAGTCGTCCACTACTTATGGTTGCGACGGTTCAAGCATCAAGTTATCCACTACTTATGGTTGCGACGGTTCAAGCATCAAGTTGTCCACTACTTATGGTTGCGACGGTTCAAGCATCAAGTCGTCCACTACTTATGGTTGCGACGGTTCAAGCATCAAGTTATCCACTACTTATGGTTGCGACGGTTCAAGCATCAAGTTGTCCACTACTTATGGTTGCGACGGTTCAAGCATCAAGTCGTCCACTACTTATGGTTGCGACGGTTCAAGCATCAAGTCGTCCACTACTTATGGTTGCGACGGTTCAAGCATCAAGTCGTCCACTACTTATGGTTGCGACGGTTCAAGCATCAAGTCGTCCACTACTTATGGTTGCGACGGTTCAAGCATCAAGTCGTCCACTACTTATGGTTGCGACGGTTCATATATATATATATATATATATATATATATATATATATATATATATATATATATATATATATATATATATATATATATTTATATATGTTTATATATAGATATATATATATATATATATATATATATATATATATATATATATATATATATATATATATATATATATATTATTTGGCACGAATTTAATTAAATTTCTTGTATGCAGCTAGAGAGTCTAACTTAGTCATTCTTCTTATGGATTATATCAGTGTTAGTATTCTTAAGCCGATAAGATGAGGAATTCTTAAGTTTTTTATATAATAAAATTAGAAAATTGGTATTTTTGCAGCTCAATTAAAACGCAAACTTTGCTTTCTGGAAAACACACCAGGGCTAAAAATTTGAAGTCGATAAAAAGAGGCATCTTCAATAATCACACATTCCAACGATTCCTAGTTTTTTAAATAAATTTATAATACTGAGTTATTTACCAGCACACAAAGTAAAACACTGTTCAGGTAATATGCGGAATCTGTCAGTAAATAGAAGAGGCAGACTAGAGCATATTTAACTGGAATCAAAATTTCATATATTTTACACAAAAAATTGATAAATGTTCAGCTAAACATATGAAATTCACTCTCTGCTGTCGTCTAATTATGGAGGACCTTCTTTTGGCAACGACTGAAGCTCTGCTGGAAGGCGCTTCGGAAATTATCAGAGCATTCCAGGTTGCTGTTAATTAGTTAAATAATAAACAAAAAGTTGATGGAAGAAACAAAACAAAAATAACAAAAATTCTAGGAATCACTTTAATTATCCCTTCCTGGAAACTCAGTAAAGCAGAACTTTACTTAGTACAACACTGCGCCAGTCTGCGCTTTAACAAGAATCGATAAAGCTCAAGAAACAATTTTCCTGATAAAGCTCGTTTTTCATAGTATGTTTTCTTTGGAAAATAGTTGGCATCATGAAGGATGAATCCAGTTTTCCAACATATACTTATCATTATGTTTTGTCAGTTCTTTTCTATCATGTATTTTCTCGCTAATTTATTACCAGTGTTCGGGACACCCCTGGTACAACCTCCTCAGTACTGCTCTTCAAATACAGTGTCGGTGAGTAATTTAATATTCTTTTGAGGTCCTACAGCTGATATATATCCATATTATAGTGTGTGTGTGTGTGTGTGTGTGTGTGTGTGTGTGTGTGTGTGTGTGTGTGTGTGACTGTGTGTGTGTGTGTGTGTGTGTGAATAGTTGGTATCATACTTTCTATAATTATTAATAACATTTCAAAATCACTGCTTGAATGATAGTGTCACTGGCATGCATGACAGTATCACTGGCATTCATGACAGTATCACTGGCATGCATGACAGTATCATTGGCATGTATGACAGTATCTCTGGTGTGCATGACATTCAATATTCATACCCGACCAATTGCTCATTGTGTATTTTTCATTTTAACTAAAATGCCAAGTAAATATTTACAAATTAGCATCATGTGTCACTGAATACCAAACATTATGAGAGAGAAAGACCGAGACTCAGACAGACAGATAAACAAGCAGAAAGAAATACTCGCTGATACATAGACAGACAACAATATACGTTCAGCGAGCGATCAATATCAGTCACTGTAAAATACATAGACAGAAATAAACAAATTAAGAGAAAATGGAAGAGTACGAAATATACTGAAAGATTCCGAGAAATGTCAGAGAGGATGTTCTTAATCGATACTTAATTAAATCGCACCTAGAGATATGGACGAAACAAAGTGGGAAGAGAAGAGTGAGTGATAGTTTATTATTCATGGGCTCAATGAGGCAGAAGGGAACACCTCTGATGAAAGAAGACAAGTGGGAGGTAAAAGAGATTGAGAACATCATTACTGTAACAGGAGAGGACATGACCTAACTGACAAATTTTCAGAGACTTGGGTGGTGCTCGAGGGAAAAGAACCACCCAATCAAATTGACATTCAAGACAGAAATGGCTCAAAACAAGATTTTGTAGAGGAAATCACAGTTAACGAATTCTCCAACATACCAGCAAATGTGCCTAGAGTGCGACAAAACACAAAAAGAATGGGAACAACAGAGAGAGAGAGAGAGAGAGAGAGAGAGAGAGAGAGAAGGCACCAGAGGCAGGGAGACAGAAGAGGTGCCAATAGACAGGTGAGTGCAGCCTTGAAGGGAGCAACAAACACAACTACCCACAGAACCACCCACAGCATCCCCACATCTGCCAATCCACACCAACCAAACAATAACCAGAAGCATGTCACACTCTACACCTACAGTCCCCATCCAAGTATCACCACAGTACCAGCTTACCATAATATCCAGGCCTGCCTACCACCCCTCAGCCGGCCTCAACCCCTCCCATCCCTCAGAATACAGTTTTGGAAAGGAAGCCGAAAGTATGGTATACCAACACAGATGGAATAACAAATAAGAGTGACAAATGGCAAAAAAGAATCTCCGAAGCATCCACATACATCATAACACTAACAGAAACAAAGCTCATGGGTGTGATAGCAGATGTGATCTTTCTGTCCGCATATCAGATCCTGGGGAAAGACAGGGGAAACAGGGGGTTGGGAGCAGTTGCACTGATCCTACCGGGGATCCAAAATTAATGGTAGCAGTGATGTACAACCTACCACCAAACAGCACGAGACCAAGCCAAGAGTACGATGAAAGCAACAGAAAGCTGGTGGCACTTCTGGGAAAATTTGGAGCCACATAAGGAAACAGATATATAGAGAGCCAAGATGCTGGAGTCGGTGCTGGAAAGCTTCATGTAGCAATATGTTAGGAACACAGACGTAGAGAGAGAAAGATGATGAACCAGCAAGGTTGGAAGTTATATTCACCATGAGCAGTTCGGACATAGGGGAAATCACAAACGAAACACATCTCAGTGCTAGCGATCATGTGGTTCTGAGTTTTTGAAAATATAGTTGAATTAACAGTGAAGAGTGAAGCAGCACGAGAAGGAGGCGAGAAACCAAACTTTTAAAAAAGGGACTAGTGAGATACTGTGAGTAAGAAAGCTAGAAGGGAACGCATTAAACGAAATGATGTAACACATGACTACAAACTGCAGGGAGGGAGAGAAGTTCGTGCCAAGGGGCAACAGAAACAATGAGAAGACCAGAGTGAGCTCCTGTTTTACCCAGAGGTATGGAGATACTTAAGGAAAGTGAGCTAGATCATAAAAAAAAAGTATAGAAGGCAATGGAATTGGGAAAATAGGAAGTTGAGCCGAAGACCCAGAAACGAATGTGTATGGATAAGGAGAGAGGCCCAGTGGCAATACGAGCTAATGAGTTGAATATATTGGACGAGGATCAGGTAAGCCTACAATATCTGGACTAACTGAAAGCCTCTTCCGACAAATGGTTCCTGGAGTTTAACCCCAGCAATTGCAAAATCATGAAATTTCTTGAAGGACAAAGAAGGCTGCTGACAGTCAGAGGAGGCCAAAGGCTTGAAAACTCATTCTTGGAAAAGGATCTTGGGGTGAGCGTCATACCAAGCGAGCAACCTCTAAGGCGCGTATCAACCGAATAACTGCTGCAACATATGGGCGCCTGGCAAAGCTACGAATAGCTTTTCGACATCTAAGTTAGGACTCATTCAAGACACTGTACACTGTATGTCAGACCCATAATGGAGTATGCAGCACCAGTATGGAACCTACAGCTGATGAAACACATCAAGAGAAAATGCAAAGGTTTCTAACAAGACTAGTCCCAGAGCTGTGGGGTATGCCCTATGAGAAGGGGTTAAGGGAAGTCAACCTGACGACACTGGAAGATAGGAGGGATAGGGAGGATATGATAATTACATATAAAATACTGAGAGGTATTGAAAAGGTGGATAGGGACAACGTTTCAGAGATGGGACACAGCAACAACTGGTCACAGCTGGAAGCTGAAAACTCAGATGAATCTCAGGGATATGAGGAAGCATTTCTTCAGTCATTGAGTTGTCAGGAAGTGGAAAAATCTGGAGAGTCATGTAGTGGAGGCAGGATCCATACATAGCTTTAAGAAGAGGTTCGATAAAACTCGTGGAGAAGGGAGAGATTGAACTTAGTAGCGATCAGCAGTGAGGCGGGGCCAGAAACTATGAATCGACCCCTGCAACCACAGAGAGGTGAGTACACACACAGGACGATACTGTATCTGAAATTTGTGTAAAACAGGAGAGTTGATCCTCCGACATCCATGAAGGGTGTCGTGTCGTGTCACGACAAGTCTATAACATCTGTTCAGTTTGACCATATGAATCTGATTAAAATTTGCATCTTCCCGAGCTCAAGGGTATGCAGTGCGTGTCCAGATTACTCTATGCTTGCTCTGGAGGCATGGTGCTCAACATGGTACTCTGACTCAGCAGGAACGCAGGAGATTAACATGCTGGTTCTCAGGTCGTCATTACTCATGCCATGACACTTTATTAGCCTACCTAAAATTTTCTCAATTTCTGTTATTCAGAAGTTTTCCCTGAGTCGGTAACATGGAATTTCAGTATCGTCAATCATGACTTATTTATAGTGAAATATTCGAGGCTTCAAGGGGAAATCTGGATGAGTTTCAGGCGTTGCTCCCCAGTTTTCGCCTGCTAGTGCCTGTTTACAAGAAACTAAATTATGCTTTGCTCTTATTCATCTCGTCTCGGGCTATATTTTTATTGTATTCATCCATTCCTTTTCCCGATGGAACTTTTAATGAAAGTGCACTTCTTATACGCACCAATATACCATTCCATAACATCTCTGTTCATACTTCGCTACATTACACTGCAACCAGCATGTATTTGAATAAGTGGAATACAATCTGCTCTATGTATCTTTCTCCTTTTAGAGCATTATCTATTCCATATGTTACGTCACCTATTCTCTTATTAGGCGTTTTTAATACACGTTTCCTATGGAGGGGATCTCACTGTGACTCTCGTAGCGAACAGTTTGAGGCTCTTCTTACTTCTCTATGTTTTAAATACGGGTACTCCCACCCATTTTGATCCTAGCACTAAATCTCTCCCGCGCATTGACCTCTCAGTTTACTCTTCCTCGGCTCCCTGATTTACATGACAGGGATCATTTTCCTATCCTCCATACTTCCCATTCGTATTCTCGCTCTCCTCGAAGCCCACATTGGGAATGTGAACAAATGAACTGGGGCCTGTACTCGCGTCAGATTGTTTTTAGTGAGAAACCTTCTTCGTCTTCCAATGAGGAACTCTTAAATCTATTTTTGACTTCTGTTTTAAGAGCAGCTGCATATTCCGTACCTCAGATCTCGAGTAGGCACTCTCAGAAATGCTTGCCTTGGTGATCTGCTGCTTGTGCTCGTGCTTGTACGTTTGAAACGTGCTGCATGGGGCCGACATCACTACAATAGGACCACAGAAAGATTCCTTAATTTTAAGTGGGCGAGAGGTTGCCCTTCTTTTCATCCGCGAAGCTAAACACACTTGTTGGTGGGACTTTGCTCTTACCGTTACCTTCATGAGTGCAGTTTGGATAAAGGTACGGAAACTAAGTGGCAAGTACTCTCCAGACCCGGCTCCCGTTTTTCGGGTTGCCAGTGTCAGCAATGCAAGACGTCTTGAAGTTGCCACAGAGACTGGGAAACATCTTGTCCGTATCACTCAGGGGCTCCATCTATGCCCCCTCGTTTCTTTGCTCCAAGTCTGCCAGAGAGTTACTGCCTTTAGACTCTTCTAGCTGAGACGGGTCTTATAATGTGGCTCTTTACGCTTCTAGAACTGGAGTCAACACTTTACACTTGCCGATCGTCGGCAGCTGGGCTTGTTGGCATACATATTCGTGTGCTTCAACATTTGCATCCGTCAGCCCTTGCGGATCTCTTACGTTTTTTTAATCTTATTTGGTCGCAATGGGTTCTTCTCAAGATGTGGAAAAACTGCCGTTGTTCTGCCTTTTCGTAAAGAGGGTACTTCAGGCCATGATGTCCCACATTATCATCCCATTACTCTTACCAGGACAGTTTGCAAGTTGATGGAACGTCTAGTAAATAGACGTTTGGTGTGGTATTTAGAGACATTAGTCACTCCAGTAGTCAATTTGGCTTTCTTAAGGACCGCTCTGCTATTGACCCCTTACTTCACTTAGATACCTACGACCGTAATGCCTTTACTAATAATCATTCGGTTAAAGAGGTCTTTTTTGATCTTCAAAAGGCATATGACACTACTTGGAGATATAACATCTTGGCGCTAATTCATTCCTTAGGCCTCCAAGGCATTCTGCCACTTTTCCTTAAATACTTCTTATCAGAGAGACATTTCCGTGTTCGGGTAATAATTGGCTTTCCCCAGACTTTGTCCAAGCTGAAGGTGTCCCTCAAGGATGTGTTCTTAGCATCACTTTCTGTACTAGCTATAAATGTTCTGGCGTCTGTTCACTCTGTTCACTAGGCGCTGACTGTCGCCTAGTAGCAGCCTCAATCCAGAATGCTGTCAATCATGTTCCCCATTGGGCCACTACGTATGGGTTCAAATTTTCTGGTGTTAAAGCGCACCAAATTTCTTTCACCAGACGTTCTGTTTTAAGTGATACTCCATTGTACCTGTATGGATACCGCAACCCTGTAAATGATACGGTCAGATTTCTCGGCCTTCTATTTGATTGCCAGCTGTCCTGGAAACCTCACATTACCTTCCTGAAGACAACTTGCCATAGCCGGCTGAACCTCCTTAAAATCCTCGCTTATCTTTCGTGGGGGACAAATCGTCAAACTCTTCTTCGACTGCATTCAGCCCCTAATTTTGTCGAAACTAGATTATGGCGAACAGCTATATTCTGCAGCCTCTTTCACAACTCTTTCTAAACATGATCCCATTCATCTTCAAGGATTATGCTTATGTCTGTGTGCTTTTCTCTCCTCTCTTGTCGAGAGCCTATATGCAGAGGCGAATATTCCATCCTTGAACTATCGCCATGATGTCCATTTCCTCAGTTATCTTGTCCTCTCTCATGACCTTCACGATGCTTCTACATATAGGATAGTAACTGATTTTAGGTAAGGTTCATTATTTGTTCATCGCCCTGTTTACTCCGTCCTTTTTCCCTTTGTCTTCACTTGCTTTAGACTACTCTCCAGTTGCACCCCTTTATGCTCCACTAGCATCTAACATTTGTCTCCTCCCCCCTCCCTGGGAAGTTCCAACAGTTCGTGTTTGTTCTTCTCCACTGCGGTGGGCGAAAGTTCAAATATCTACAGTTGCTTTTCGATCCATTTTTCTCAACAACTTCGTCTCATTCTCAAGACATTACGGTCTACACTGATGGTTCTAAATCCTCTAACGGTGTCGAGTTTGCAGCAGTGCTCCCGGACAGTGTTGTGACAGGGCATTTATTAGACTGCTTGCATTTTTACAGATGAACTGTATGCAGTTCTTATTGCATTTATTCATATCGCATTTATGCCTGCCTCAAACTCCTTTAGTTTCAAACTTCTTTAGCCTCAAATTCCTTCAGCCTCAAACTCCTTTAGTCTCAAACTCGGTTTAAAAAAACACTTAAGCAAATACTAGCACATATTTATTAGAAATCGTTTCGGTCCAGGGACCTTGATCAATTCTAACATACATATATAGGCGGAAAGTGAGGTGTGAGTGACGCATGGTGACCTGAAGAATGCCATACTGGGATGAGAACGGGTAGACGATGAGATCATGTGACTCCTGTGTTGCTGGGTAGGTAGTGCTTTGCCTGGTTGAGTATCGTGTATGCTAATGTTTTAGAAATTTTGTGGTTCCCAGTGTTACGTTCTATTGTGTCGGTGACGGCGATTAGCAAGGATTCTAGACACCGTCGGCGTCTAAGTTCTTGTTCGGTGAGAACGAGTTCTGCTCTTCCCAATTCATCAAATGCCCCGTGGAGTCTCTGTGGAGGACACAGGCGGACCTTAAGTCGTCTCTGTTACTGGCAATTCGATGCTTGTTCAGGCGGACCGCAAGATTTCTGCCTGTTTCGCCTCATATTTCTTGTGACAGAATCCACAGGGGATGGTGTAGACGCCTGCTGTGGAAGTTACAGGTGTGCGGCTGCGTTTCGTAGTGAGGTCTTTGATATGTATATGGTGGAAACATTTATGTTACTCTTAGCAAGTGCCCGACGAGTATTCGTGGCAACATCACCACATAGGAGCACTATGAACAGCTTAGAGGGCTGTTCCATGAGCGGCTTGCTGAGTATAGCTTGTGCCTTGAGTCTACAATCTCGGATGAAGAAAAATAGAAACTGAAGACATGAAAAGGTTTGTGTTATGTAAGTACATTCTTCTTCAAGAAAACAATGGCTGGAGATGCGAAGAGCTCTCAAGAAGAAGCCAATGAGGACTCCTCTTTTAGTGCGAGTGTCTTGGTGTGAATAAAAGTGTATAAGTTCGTCCTTGTTGGTAGGTTTTCTATACACTTTGACGAGTCGGGAGATCTGCACAGGAGGACGTCGAGGAAAGGAAGTTTGCCATCCTTTTCGAGTTCAAGTGTAAACTTTATTGATGGTCCGGCTGCATTGATCTTGTTGAGAAGGACCTGGATATTGAGATGTCTCGAATAGAAAATCAATATATCATCAACGTATCTTAGCCAGGTAACGGTGTTGGGAATGAGGGTGCTGAATTTCTCTGTCTCTAGGTTTTCCATGAAGAGACTGGCAAGCACAGCACTGAGCGGGCTGCCCATTGCCATCCCGTCCTCATCCCAACATGACATTCTTCAGGTCACCATGCGTCACTCACACCTCACTCTCCGCCTACATATAATGTCTTTCAACCTCTGTATGTTAGAAGTGATCAAGATCCCAGGACCGAAACGTTTTCTAATAAATATGTCCTGGTGTTTGCTTACGTGTTTTTCTAAACCAAGATTTATACCAGTCTCAAACTCCTTTAGTGCTTTGCAAGCTGTTAAAAAATTTGATTCGCCTGATCCCCTAGTTCTTCGTATATAGGTCTGGCTGCGCCGCATTTCTAGCAAAAACAAAGAAATCATTTTCTGCTGGGTCCCTCGTCAAGTAGATGTACAGGTTAGCGAGCAAGCAGACTCTGCTGCGCGGTCAGCGGTACATGAGCTTCTAGTTTCATACCATTTTGCTGTAATCTCTAACTGCCTTCGCGACCGTTGGCAACATTGTTGGTCCAATTTGACTTATAACTTATATTCCATCAAGCCAAGTTTAGGTTTCTGGCCTTCTTATCATCGATGCCGAGCTTGGGAGACTACGCTCATCGGGCACACTCTTCTTACTAATGGATATCTAACGGAGAGACGCCCTGCTCCACTCTGAAAATCGTCAGGTTCCAATACCTGTTTGCCACATTCTATTGGACTCTCCTCTCTTTTTTGCGAGCAAGCACAATGTACTTTCGACGTCATCACTGCTCCAACACTCTTACTTTATCTTCACTCCTTCCTAACGGATCCACCTTTGACTCGGATTCCCTATTTGACAGCAACCGATTTATTACACAAACTTTAGCACGCCTTAATTTCTAATTACCTGTGTTATCCTCTCTACCTTTGCTATACTATGATCCAGCATCATCTCCTGACCTCCAGCTGTATGACCCTAGTGGGTTTATCGCTTCTTTTTTTTAATTATACTAATTAAATATTATTCTCAGAGCTACGCAAATTTGTTTGATCACGGAACCGCTGGCTTGTAAATTGTTTGTGCCTTTGCACTGGAAACACTGATATAGTTTTGCTTACTGAGCTTTTAACAATTTAAATTGTTGTCTTAGACATGATATAAGATTAGAAACATCGAACACAGAATCGGTTTGGCTTCAGTTTCTCGAGGGTCGTGACAAATTAATTTTGGGTGTGATTTATAGGCCCCCAAACCTTGGAAGGGAGTGTAGTAAGCTGCTATGGGACGAAATTCATAAGGCATCTAGATATGAAGATGTTGTGATAATGAGAGATTTTAACTTCAGACAAATTGATTGGAACAATATGACAGGAAATCTTGAGTCTAGTGACTTTCTTGATACGGTTCAGGATTGCTTTTTAGAACACGTTGTGACAGAACCAACTAAAGGAAACAATCTGCTTGACTTGGTTCTTGCCAACAAAGATTCACTAATTAATAATCTTGAGGTTAATGATGAGCTTGGGAAAAGTGATCACAAATCACTTAGTTTCAATATATCATGGAATTACCCAGATAACTGCAATCAAATCACTGTCCCAGATTTTCGCTTGGCCGACTTCATGGGACTGAAAAATTACTTGGGTGGGCTAAATTGGGATGTCCCGACTATGGGTCAGGTAGGTGATCTTGGTTGCCAATATGACGTTTTTCACAGCATAGTTCTAGCTGCCCAGACAACTTTTGTTCCGAGTAGGGAAATTAGATTTAACAAAAATGATCCCAAATGGATGAACAATAGATTAAAACATCTCATTGGTCAAAAGAGAGGCATATATAGGCGTATCAAAAGAGGGAATGGGCAGTTAAGAAATCAATATATTCGATTAAAGAGAGAAATAAAAAATGGAATAAGAAAAGCAAAAAGAGATTACGAGGCTAAGGTCGCAAGGGATTCAAAGACTAACCAAAAAGGGTTCTTTCAGGTATACAGAAGTAAGATTAGGGACAAGATTGGCCCACTTAAGGGTAACTCTGGTCAGATCACTGACAGTGATAAGGATATGTGTGAAATTCTAAATACCTACTTCCTCTCAGTTTTCACCCAGGAAAATACTAGCGATATTGCTGAAATTATAGATTACGTAGAACAGGATGATGATAAACTATGTACGATTGCGGTAACTAGTGACATGGTCCTCAGACAAATAGAGAAACTAAAACCTAACAAATCCCCAGATCCTGATGAACTGTTTGCAAAAGTGTTAAAGGAATGTAAAGAGGAACTAAGCATACCTTTGGCTAATCTTTTTAACATATCACTACAAACGGGCATAGTGCCTGATAATTGGAAAATGGCAAATGTAATAGCTATTTACAAGGCAGGTGACAGGTCCTTGGCTTCGAACTATAGACCAATAAGCCTTACCTCCATAGTGGGAAAATTTATGGAATCAATAATTTTTTTTTATTTTTTTTTATTATCACACTGGCCGATTCCCACCAAGGCAGGGTGGCCCGAAAAAGAAAAACTTTCACAATCATTCACTCCATCACTGTCTTGCCAGAAGGGTGCTTTACACTACAGTTTTTAAACTGCAACATTAACACCCCTCCTTCAGAGTGCAGGCACTGTACTTCCCATCTCCAAGACTCAAGTCCGGCCTGCCGGTTTCTCTGAACCCCTTCATAAATGTTACTTTGCTCACACTCCAACAGCACGTCAAGTATTAAAAACCATTTGTCTCCATTCACTTCTATCAAACACGCTCACGCATGCCTGCTGGAAGTCCAAGCCCCTCGCACACAAAACCTCCTTTACCCCCTCCCTCCAACCTTTCCTAGGCCGACCCCTACCCCGCCTTCCTTCCACTACAGACTGATACACTCTTGAAGTCACTCTGTGTCGCTCCATTCTCTCTGCATGTCCGAACCACCTCAACAACACTTCCTCAGCCCTCTGGACAACAGTTTTGGTAATCCCGCACCTCCTCCTAACTTCCAAACTACGAATTCTCTGCATTATATTCACACGACACATTGCCCTCAGACATGACATCTCTACTGCCTCCAGCCTTCTCCTCGCTGCAACATTCATCACCCATGCTTCACACCCATATAAGAGCATTGGTAAAACTATACTCTCATACATTCCCCTCTTTGCCTCCAAGGACAAAATTCTTTGTCTCCACAGACTCTTAAGTGCACCACTCACCCTTTTCCCCTCATGATTCACCTCATCTTTCATAGACCCATCCGCTGACACGTCCGCTCCCAAATATCTGAATACATTCACCTCCTCCATACTCTCTCCCTCCAATGTGATATCCAATCTTTCGTCACCTAATCTTTTTATCCTCATAACCTTACTCTTTCCTGTATTCACTTTTAATTTTCTTCTTTTGCTCACCCTACCAAATTCATCCACCAATCTCTGCAACTTCTCTTCAGAATCTCCCAAGAGCACAGTGTCATCAGCAAAGAGCAGCTGTGACAACTCCCACTTTATGTGTGATTCTTTATCTTTTAACTCCACGCCTCTTGCCAAGACCCTCGCATTTACTTCTCTTACAACCCCATCTATAAATATATTAAACAACCACGGTGACATCACACATCATTGTCTAAGGCCTACTTTTACTGGGAAATAATTTCCCTCTTTCTTACATACTCTAACTTGAGCCTCACTATCCTCGTAAAAACTCTTCACTGCTTTCAGTAACCTACCTCCTACACCATACACCTGCAACATCTGCCACATTGCCTCCCTATCCACCCTGTCATACGCCTTTTCCAAATCCATAAATGCCACAAAGACCTCTTTAGCCTTATCTAAATACTGTTCACTTATATGTTTCACTGTAAACACCAGGTCCACACACCCCCTACCTTTCCTAAAGCCTCCTTGTTCATCTGCTATCCTATTCTCCGTCTTACTCTTAATTCTTTCAATAATAACTCTACCATACACTTTACCAGGTATACTCAACAGACTTATCCCCCTATAATTTCTGCACTCTCTTTTGTTCCCTTTGCCTTTATACAAAGGAACTATGCATGCTCTCTGCCAATCCCTAGGTACCTTACCCTCTTCCATACATTTATTAAATAATTGCACCAACCACTCCAAAACTATATCCCCACCTGCTTTTAACATTTCTATCTTTATCCCATCAATCCCAGCTGCCTTACCCCCTTTCATTTTACCTACTGCCTCACGAACTTCCCCCACACTCACAACTGGCTCTTCCTCACTCCTACAAGATGTTATTCCTCCTTTCCCTATACACGAAATCACAGCTTCCCTATCTTCATCAACATTTAACAATTCCTCAAAATATTCCCTCCATCTTCCCAATACCTCTAACTCTCCATTTAATAACTCTCCTCTCTTATTTTTAACTGACAAATCCATTTGTTCTCTAGGCTTCCTTAACTTGTTAATCTCACTCCAAAACTTTTTCTTATTTTCAGCAAATTTTGTTGATAACATCTCACCCACTCTCTCATTTGCTCTCTTTTTACATTGCTTCACCACTCTCTTAACCTCTCTCTTCCTCTCCATATACTCTTCCCTCCTTGCATCACTTCTACTTTGTAAAAACCTCTCATATGCTAACCTCTTTTCCCTTACTACTCTCTTTACATCATCATTCCACCAATCGCTCCTCTTCCCTCCCGCACCCACTTTCCTGTAACCACAAACTTCTGCTGAACACTCTAACACTACATTTTTGAACCTACCCCATACCTCTTCGACCCCATTGCCTATGCTCTCATTAGCCCATCTATCCTCCAATAGCTGTTTATATCTTACCCTACCTGCCTCCTCTTTTAGTTTATAAACCTTCATCTCTCTCTTCCCTGATCCTTCTATTCTCCTTGTATCCCATCTACCTTTTACTCTCAGTGTAGCTACAACTAGAAAGTGATCTGATATATCTGCGGCCCCTCTATAAACATGTACATCCTGAAGTCTACTCAACAGTCTTTTATCTACCAATACATAATCCAACAAACTACTGTCATTTCGCCCTACATCATATCTTGTATACTTATTTATCCTCTTTTTCTTAAAATATGTATTACCTATAACTAAACCCCTTTCTATACAAAGTTCAATCAAAGGGCTCCCATTATCATTTACACCTGGCACCCCAAGCTTACCTACCACACCCTCTCTAAAAGTTTCTCCTACTTTAGCAGAGTGGAGGCGAAGTGATTACTCCAGCTCCCAAGCATACCAAGTAAGGGTAGTAATATCAGGAGTGGAAACTAAAATCACCTCAGACCTGAAGAAATGTGGCATTTTACAGCGGCCTGGTAAATTGCAGTGCTGGCGGTGACACACTGTAACATTCTCTCGAATTCTGAAATACCATTAGCCCAATTTACCTCACAATAGACCTAGCTAACTCATACCGTAACTCGAAGTACAAACATGGAGATCTGACACTTAAATCTTTAATATTTGAAAAGGGATGGCTTTACAAAGCCCCTGGAGAGCGAAACGTTACCACAATAAAATGTCACATTAGCGCCCGCAGTGCGCTGACTCGACTCAAAATTGCCCACTACACTACACTATACAATACAAAGGACAAAGTAAGGGCCATAGTTGACATCTCATGGTGGCAGATAAATCAAATGCGACGGTAGTACTGGGCAAAGTGTTTGGATAGCGTCACGTTGATTTCAAATTTGTGACACTGCAACTATGGCTTAATATCTAAGGTCTTGGAAAGAGGTTTGAGGAAAATTTTTTATTAGCAACATAAAATTTAAATTAGCATAACCAGTCATTTTCCCAAATAAAATTTTTATCTTAGAAGGGCAGGAATTCTCTGCATCCAGTAAAACTGGAGATTTT
Source organism: Cherax quadricarinatus (assembly GCF_038502225.1). Classification (NCBI taxonomy): domain Eukaryota; kingdom Metazoa; phylum Arthropoda; class Malacostraca; order Decapoda; family Parastacidae; genus Cherax; species Cherax quadricarinatus. The sequence continues at coordinate 50,334,972 of NC_091299.1, read as the reverse complement.
CAACTAGTTTTTCTTACATGGCTGACAAAAAGAAAAAAAACTGCAAGGAAAGTATAGAAAAACAGACAAATGAAAATTTGGAAACTCTGAGAGCCATATTAACAAAAATATCAAAGATTCAAATAACTGTGGAAAAAATTTAGAAGAAAATATATAAGTCGTAGAGACACTGGAGAATTAAAGAATTTTGAAGAAACATTTGTTATAAACCTAGAAGCTATGATGAAGAAAAAATGATGAAATTACAATAATATAAGAACATAAGAAAGAAGGAACTCTGCAACAAGCCTATTGACCCATGCGGAGCAGGTCCATGTTGTGATGTAGTTCAGCTGGGCTTGTGAGGTCTCTGGGGAGACCTAATTTAACCAATTATATGGTCACACCTTGCCTTGGCAAACGTCTGTCAGCCACGCCCACGTCTGAGGTCTTTTGTTCTTGACAGCATCAGACCTAGGCGTCAGGTCGTACACGTGGTTGTGGAGGGTGCTTGGACCACGATATAAGCCCAAGGAACAGCTGAGCAGAGAGATTCGAGCGGAGCTGCTGCTGGGGTGCAGAGCTCCTGAGCAGAGATTCGAGCGGAGCTGCTGCTGGGGTGCAGAGCTCCTGAGCAGAGACTTCGAGCGGAGCTGCTGCTGGGGTGCAGGGCTCGGGAGAAGGCTGCTGAAGTCTCTGGAGGAGACTGTTGGAGGCAGTGGGCAGAGTACTGGCTTAGAGCAGTACTCGTGCTGTGTAGGTCTTGGGACCTGTGGCTTAGTTCCTGTAGTGAACTGTCCTCTGTGCTATATTGTAAGTTATGTTCATTTTCGTCAAGTTGATTGTGTTCCCTGTCTCCCTGCTTATACATACCATCCCATTTATCTAAACCAATGATGTACTCCTGTTCCCAAATATATTATTGTACAAGGACTTAATAATAAACTGTGTTTGAGTAGAATAGTAATATTCACTGTCCCCGTTATTTATTCTTTTTTCTTATATTTTATTATGTTTATATGAGTGAAGAATGGGCGAGGCATATGTTAGTGAGTAGTGTAGAGTTAATGAGAGTGTCGTGGTGGTCACCACTGACCTGTCATTACCTACCTACCTCCGCTAATCATCTCACTCCTACCACCTCGCCTGCATGTCCCCTACCTACTAACTCCCTCCTCTTACCCCCATATTCCCCTAATCATTCCCCCCTACATGACAATGTCCCCCCCCTCGGATTAGCCTAATGACCTCCCCCCCGGATTTGCCCAATGACCCACCCAGTCTGGTCACCTCCACTCAAGGATGGAGCACGGCACCAGACCCAGCAGCACAAGCTAGTCAGGTTCAACTCACACCCACCCACACCCACTCATGTACTTATCTAAACTATTTTTAAAACTACACAACGTTTTAGCCTGAATAACTGTACTCGGGAGTTTGTTCTACTCATCCACGACTCTATTACCAAACCAGTGCTTTCCTATATCCTTCCTGAATCTGAATTTTTCCAACTTGAAACCATTGTTGCGAGTCCTGTCTTGGCTGGAAATTTTCAGCACGCTATTTATATCCCCTTATTTATTCCTGTTTTCCATTTATACACCTCGATCATATCCCCCCTAATTCTACGCCTTTCCAGAGAGTGTATATACAGGGCCCTCAGTATATCCTCATGTGGAAGATTTCTGATACATGGGATCATCTTTGTCAGCCTCCTCTGTACGTTTTCCAGTGCATTTATATCCATTCTGTAATACGGTAACCTGAACTGAGCAGCATAGTCTAAATGAGGCATAACCAAGGATATATAGAGTTTAAGAACAACCTGAGGACTTCTATTATTTATACTTCTAAATATGAAGCCAAGAATTCTGTTAGCTTTGTTGCGAACACTAATGCACTGTTGTCTTGGTTTTAGATTACTGCTAACCAGAACTCCTAAATCCTTTTCGCAATCAGTAGTATTAAGATCTACATTATTTAGTTTATATGTGACATGGTTATTTAACAGTCCAACATTTAGAACTTTGCATTTGTCAATATTAAACTGCATCTGCCACTTCTCCGACCATTGCATCAGTCTATTCAAATCATCCTGGAGTGCTCTAGTGTCCTCATTAGAATGAATTGGACGGCCTATATTGGTGTCATCAGCAAATTTGCTTATGTCGCTATTTATTCCCTCATCTATGTCGTTTATGTATAATGTGAACAAAAACGGGCCCAACACTGACCCCTGAGGAACACCGCTTGTGACGTGCCCCAATTCTGATTTCTCCCCATTTATGCAAACTCTCTGCTGCCTATTTGTCAGCCATGCCTCTACCCAGGAAAAAAAATTCTCCTACTATTCCGTGCGCCTTAAGTTTCCTCAATAGCCTCTAATGAGGAACTCTATCGAAAGCCTTACTGAAGTCCAGGTTTAGGTTTTAGTTTATTTGTCTGAGGACCATGTCACTAGTTAGCGCAATCGTACATAGTTTATTATCCTGTTCTACATAATCTATTATTTCAGGAATATCGCTAGTATTTTCCTGGGTGAAAACTGAGAAGTAGGTACTGAGAATTTCACACACATATCCTTATCACTGCCAGTGATCTGATCAGAGTTACTCTTACGTGGGCCAATCTTGTCCCTAATCTTACTTCTGTATACCTGAAAGAACCCTTTTGGGTTAGTCTTTGAATCCCTTGCGACCTTAACCTCATAATCCCTTTTTGTTTTTCTTATTACTTTCTTTATTTCTCTCTTTAATTGAATATATTGATTTCTTAACTGCCCATCCCCTCTTTTGATACGCCTTTATATGCCTCTCTTTTGACCAATGAAATGTTTTAATCTATTGTTCATCCATTTGGGATCATTTTTGTTAGATCTAATTTCCTTACTCGGAACAAAAGTTGTCTTGGCAGCTAGAACTATGCTCTGAAAAACGTCATATTGGCAACCAAAATCACCTACCTGACCCATAGTCGGGACATCCCAATTTAGCCCACCCAGGTAATTTTTCAGTTCCATGATGTCGGCCAAGCGAAAATCTGGGACAGAGATTTCATTGCCGTTATCTGGGTAATTCCATGATATATTGAAACTAAGTGATTTGTGATTACTTTCCCCAAGCTCATTATTAACCTCAAGATTATTAGTGAATCTTTGTTGGCAAGAATTAAGTCAAGAAGATTGTTTCCTCTAGTTGGTTCTGTCACAACCTGTTCTAAAAAGCAATCCTGAACCGTATCAAGAAAGTCACTAGACTCAAGATTTCTTGTCATATTGTTCCAATCAATTTGTCTAAAGTTAAAATCTCCCATTATCACAACATTTTTCATATCTAGATGCCTATTGAATTTCGTCCCATAACAGTTTACTGCACTCCATATCAAGGTTTTGGAGCCTATAAATCACACCCAAAATTAATTTGTCATGACCCTCGAGAAACTGTAGCCAAACAGATTCTGTGTTCGATGTTTCTAATCTTATATCATGTCTAAGACAACAATTGAAATTTTCTCTGACATACATCGCCTCTCCACCACCCTTCCTGTTGACCCTATCACTGGAATAGTTTATAACCCTGTATGTTGCATTCAGAAGGCATTTCTCTCTCTTTCATGTTGAACCAGGTCTCTGTTATACCAATAATATCTATATTACCTGCACTTGCAAGTAATCTTAGCTCATCTATCTCATTTCTTAGTCTCCTACTATTTGTATAGTAAACCTTAAGGGAGCTAGTCACTCGTTGCCCTCTACTATCTTTCTTTCTTTGTTGATCAATTGATTTGCCATTACTAGCAACTTTATTTTGAGTATTGTCTTTTAAACATATCCCTGAGGTATCCCGGTAATAACTGCTGTTTTAACCCTAATGCTGCAGCCTGATTGTTTCCCACAAACACCCATATCTCTATAATCTATCAGTTTAAATTCCTAGACAAGTCATCAATTACCCTCTCAATTGAATTGGCTAATGCAACCACTCCATCCCCAGAGAGATGAACCCCATCCCTTGCATACATATCAAGTTTGCCAAAGAATAGGTCCCAGTTATCAATGAATGGGATTGCAAGTTCCTTGCAGTACCTGTCTAGCCAGCAATTTATTCCAATTGCCCTAGACAGCCATTCATTGCGGACTCCCTTTCTAGGCAAGATGCTACATATGACTGGAATCCCTCCCTCAGACCTAACTACTTCTATGGCTGACCTATACTTATCCAGCAGCTCCTCTCTCCTGCCCTTCCCAATGTCATTACCCCCAGCACTAAGACAGATAATGGGCTTGTTCCCATTACCTGCCATAATATTATCCAACTTGCTGATTATGTCACCAACACCAGCTCCAGGAAGGCACACTCTGTGTCTGACCTTTGTGTCTCTGTTACAAAATGCACGGTCCATATATCTTACCTGAGAATCGCCTACTATTAAAATATTCTTACCTTGATTAGCAGGGGAATCAGTGGTACCTTCAGCCTCACTAACCACTGAAGTGCACTCGTCTTGGAGAACAGAGAATCGATTTCCTACCTTCACATCTTCTCTATTAACTCTCCTCATCTTCCTTCTTCCTGAACTGTGAACCACTTGCCACTTAAAGAGGCTGCCACTATCACTGCTGGTGACCATTTCCTCCTTACCAGCTAAATCCTTCTCACACTCTCTCCCAAACTCATCTATGCGAAGCTTCAGCCTCCTATTTTCCTCCTGAAGAAGTAGAATCTCCTTCTTTAACACTTGAACCTGAGATTCTAAAACAGTACAACAAGCCATGGTGCTTGGTAACAGCCCACACTAACTCCCAAGAGCTTAGACAGGTATGACCGAAGGTGACCACTGACCTCAGGAGGTAAAATAAAAAAGAAACCTGAAATAAGCACGTCGAACTATTCACAACAAAGAGCAAGGAAAACTATGAAAGTATAGTAAACGAAAATGCAAATATGTAAGCTAAACAATAGCAAACGCTGCTAAACTTAGAAGTCATGAATAGCAAATAACATAAAAAAAACTATTGATGTACTGTCAGCAAAGATTTTAAGTGAGAAACGGGTTAGATATCGTGGGTACCTTCCTGGATTAGTGGGTATAAATGAATAAGTTAGCGATGCATCCAGTGGGGGTGGAAAGTCAACTGCGTCTTTTTTCTCTCCAGCGCCCGAGTTGAGTCCATCATTCATCTCGACACAGGCTGAGAGCATTCTGTTTCCAGGAAGGATAGTCGTTACTACCCAGCAGTTGGTGTTAGAGAACCAAGTTACAACTGATGCTGCCCATTATATCAGTTAAATGTGGTCTATACAAGAAGAGCCTTCCGTGCGCGTTTTAAGGTTAATACTTATTTATATCTAAGACAATAACTTCAGAATTTTACATGCATGATTATTTATATATAACTTAGTATTTAGTTACGGGAGATAAAGCATTTATAAAATACTAAGATATGCAATAAAAATTATGAAATAAATGTGATGAATAATCTCGTAAATGTAATGGCAAGATATAAACATATTTCTTAAAACACTAACATAAAACCATAAATTTTTAACTGTAGCTAAGAGTAAGGAACTTGATAAATAAGACACGTGTAGCACTACGGTGTCTTCAGTTGTAACTGATAGTAAGACTTGCAATGAATAAGACAGATATGCAACAATTTCACTTTTTTAATTGTAGCTAATATTAAGGCTTTTTTGAATAAGACACATGTACAGCATTTTGGTATCTTTAATGGCAGCTGAGAATAAAGCACATGATGAGTAAGGCACATATGTAACACTCCGGTATCTTATTTTTTCCAGTGTGCTGCGAGTACTCTGCAGCTATTTCAGTGTTGTTAGATAAGACACATATGCAACAGTTAGGTATCTTTATTTCGAAACGTTTCGCCTACACTGTGTAGGCAAAACGTTTCGAAATAAAGATACCTAACTGTTGCATATGTGTCTTACCTAACAACCTGTCGGTATTTTATACCATTTTAATGTTCAAGCTATTTCAGTCGAATTCATAGGTGACTAATACAGAGAGGGTTGAAAAAGAGACTGAAATGTTCACTTTTTCAGCCTTAATGGAAATTTAGTGCAATAGTGGTGTATATACTGGACCAAAAAATGAGGTGTTCCATTTGGAGATGGAATCATTGAATGCGGGGCCGCCTCTGACTCATGCTAAGTAGATCACTCTTAAGTCAAATCCTTCTCACCCATAACAAAATGAAACTATGGTGTTAACGTGTCAGATGTATATTATTATTTTAACAGTATATAATACTGACAGGCAGATGAAAGACACGTGCTCAGTAATATATATTAATTTATTGTTACTTTACTGTATTAATATAATAATTAGCCATGAGATATTTTCTCATTAATCCTCTAGCGTAGCTGTCACTGTTACGTTAAAAAAAAAAACTTTTCCAGGAGTCAGTTCCTCGTGGCCTTGTTCCAGACCAGACCTTTTAGAGGATCATGGCCTGATCTACCAGGCTGTTACTGTTCGTCGCACACAATCCAACTTATGAACCCCCAGCTAGCTGGTCAGGCGCTGATTTAAGGAAATTGTCCGGTTCCCTCTTGAGATCGCCAAAGCTTTGTTTGTAACTCCCTTTATAAATTAAGAGAGTAATTCGGGCGAGGGCTTAAATGCTAAGGTGGGAGAAAGTGTTGTAGATGAAGTAGTGGGTACGTTTGGGGTGCCAGGGGTAAATGATAATGGCAGACCTTTAATTTAACTTTGTATACACAGAATTCATAATAGGTAATACATATTTTAGGAAAAGAGGATAAATAACTACACGAGATATAATATAGGGCATATTAAAAGCAGTATGGTGGACTATGTGTTGGTGCTTAAAATGTTGGTGGGTAGACATCTGGATGTACATGCTTATGAAGGGGGAACAGCTATATCAGATCATTATTTAGTTGTAGCTTCATTGTGAGTAAGAGGTAGATGGGGAACAAGAAGAATATCATCAGTGATTAAGAGAGAAGTGAAATATTATTAATTAAAGGAGTAGATTGTTAGGGTAAGATATAAATAAATGTTGGGAAAAGGATGCACTAAAGAAGTAATGAGGAAGTCGAAGTATCGGGTACATTTAAGAACGCAGTGTTTGTGTGCAGCAGAAGTTTGTGGATATAGGAGGGTTGGCATAGAAGGGAAGAGGAGCAATTGGTAAAATGATGAGCTATATATTGCAGAAGCAATATACGGAGAGTGGCGTATATGGAGATAAAAAGAGAGGTTGACAGAGTAGTGAGGGGGTGTTAAATGAAAGCAAATGAGACACTGAGTAAGGTTTTGATAACAAGCTGTGCTGAGTATTAGAAAAACTTTGGAGTGAGATTAATATACTGAGAAAGCCTAGGGAACGAATGGATTGAATAGTTAAAAACAAAAGAAAGGACTGATTAAATGATGAGGTGGTGGTATTGGGAAGATGGATGAAATATTTTGAGGCGCTGTTAAATGTTCATCGAGAGAGAGAAGCAGTGATTTCATGCAATGGCTAGGGAAGTATAACATCTTTTAGGAGTGAGGAAGAGCAAGATGTAAGTATGGGAATACTTGTATCAGGCAGTAGATAAAATGAAAGGGAATAAAACGGCTGGGACTAATGGAATTAAAACAGGTAGGTATCTATAGGTTTTAGAGGTTGCTGCATTTGCTCAATAAATGTATGAAATAGGGGAAGGTACTTATGGAGTGACACAGAGCATGAATAGTTCCTTTGTATAGAGGAAATGAGGATAAAGAAAAGTGTAAGAACATAGAGGAATAGTTGATATAGTTGTCAGTGCAGTAATTACGGGAAAGACAGAGAGCAGATCTACAGTAGAACAAAAGGTTTTAGGAAGGGTAAGTGATGTGTGGACCATGTCTTTTCATTGAAGGATATTAGTGAATAGTATATACAAAAAATTAATGAAGTTTTCATGTATTTATGGGATTACAAAAAAAAATTATAGGTTGAATAGAGGAGCAATGTTGCTAGTGCATAGAATAAGTTGTAAGTTACTTAAAGCAATTAAGAGTTTTTACGAGGATAGTGAAGTTTAGGTTAAGGTATGTAGGAGAGAGGGAGATTATTATTCAGTTAAAGTAGGTGTGATGTCACCATGTTTGATTAATCTATTTATAGATAGGGTTGTACGAGAAATGAATGGTCGGGTGTTGGGAAGAGGTGTGGGACTGAAAGACAACGTATCTAATACAAAGTGGAAATTGTTATAGTTGCCGCTCGCCGATGGTACAGTAATTTTGGGAGATTCTTAAGAGAAGTTGCAAAAGTTGATGTATGAATTCTGGAGCATATGTAAAAAAGGAAAATTAAAAGTAAACATAGAAAAGAGCAAGATGTTGAGGGTAGCAAAATATGGGGTAATGAGGGATTGGATGTCGAATTAGAAAGAGGAAATGAATGTGTTCAGATAACTTGGAGTGGATTTGTCGGCAGACGGTTTATAAAAGATCAGATAAACCATATAATTAAAGAGGGAAAAAAAGTGGGTGAGTGGATGCAGCATTGAGGCATCTGTGGAGTGCTGCGATCCAGAGGAAAAATACCTGCAGCATTCTGGGCACATGGCCCACCACCGCGGATCTGGATGAAATATTTGAATTGTAGGCTCCGAGAAGTCATTCATGTTGTTCTCCTTCCCATTGTATGTTAATGTATTTTATTTATAAATGAAGTTCATATAGAATGTAGAGAGTGGCAGAAGTATGTCCTTGGAAGGCGATAAAACAGCTAGCTGTGCTGGCTGCGCCATTCTTAAGCATTTAGTGGTCCTGTGGGTTAATGCGTCAAGTGGTTCTCACTCACCATAAGGCGGGCCATTACAACACGGGCTCGAGTCCGTCGCTAATGCAATGTTGTTGATATATATATATATATATATATATATATATATATATATATATATATATTATATTTCTTCTTCTTCTTTCAACGTACCAGCCGTATCTCACCGAGGTGGGGTGGCACAAAAGGGAAAAACGAAAGTTTCTCCTTTCAAATTTAGTAATACAGGAGAAGGGGTTACTAGCCCCTTGCTCCCGGCATTTCAGCAACCTCTGACAACACGCATGGCTTACGGAGGAAGAATTCTGTTCCACTTCCCCATGGAGATAAGAGGAAATAAACAAGAACAAGAACTAGAAAGAAAATAGAAGGAAATCCAGAGGGGTGTGTGTGTGTATATATATGCTTGTACATGAATGTGTAGTGTGACTTAAGTGTAAGTAGAAGTAGCAAGACGTACCTGAAATCTTGCATGTTTATGAGGCAGACAAAAGACACCAGCAATCCTACCATCATGTAAAACAATTACAGGCCGAATATGTAAAACTGGTCAATTAGCAAGAACTCATTTAAAATTAAGTCCTTTCTAAAATTTTCTCTTATAAGTTTAAAGATATATCTTTTTCATTAATGATAATGTAAAATTTTTTAATTTTGCACCAAAAGAATCTTAGAAAACTTACCTAACCTTATTATAACAAGAACAATTTATTTTAGCCTAACCTAACTAAATATATTTTAGATTTGTTTACAATAATTTAATACTAAACAAACACAGTGAAATATATTTTTTTCGTTAGGTTCAGAATGATTGTGGCGAAATTATTGCATACACAAATTTTCACTTGTCTTATATGGCAAGATGAGCGTTGCTATTTAAGCCAAGATCGCAAGTTCTGCCTATTCGGCACGACATATATATATATATATATATATATATATATATATATATATATATATATATATATATATATATATATATATATATATATATATATATATATATATATATATATATATATGTCGTGCCGAATAGGCAGAACTTGCGATCTTGGCTTAAATAGCAACGCTCATCTTGCCATATAGGACAAGCTAAAATTTGTGTATGCAATAATTTCGCCAAAATCATTCTGAACCTAACAAAAAAAAATATATTTCGCAGTGTTTGTTTAGTATTAAGTTATTGTAAACAAATCTAATATATATTTAGTTGGGTTAGGCTAAAATAAATTGTTGTTGTTATAATAAGGTTAGGTAAGTTTTCTAAGATTCTTTTGATGCAAAATTAAAATTTTTTACATTAACATTAATGAAAAAAATATATCTTTAAACGTATAAGAGAAAATTTTAGAAAGGACTTAATTTTAAATGAGTTCTTGCTAATTGACCAGTTTTACATATTCGGCACGACATATATATATATATATATATATATATATATATATATATATATATATATATATATATATATATATATATATATATATATATATATATATATATATATATATATATTTTATTATTATTATTATCACACTGGCCGATTCCCACCAAGGCAGGGTGGCCCGAAAAAGAAAAACTTTCACCATCATTCACTCCATCACTGTCTTGCCAGAAGGGTGCTTTACACTACAGTTTTTAAACTGCAACATTAACACCCCTCCTTCAGAGTGCCGGCACTGTACTTCCCATCTCCAGGACTCAAGTCCGGCCTGCCGGTTTCCCTGAATCCCTTCATAAATGTTACTTTGCTCACACTCCAACAGCACGTCAAGTATTAAAAACCATTTGTCTCCATTCACTCCTATCAAACACGCTCACGCATGCCTGCTGGAAGTCCAAGCCCCTCGCACACAAAACCTCCTTTACCCCCTCCCTCCAACCCTTCCTAGGCCGACCCCTACCCCGCCTTCCTTCCACTACAGACTGATACACTCTTGAAGTTATTCTGTTTCGCTCCATTCTCTCTACATGTCCGAACCACCTCAACAACCCTTCCTCAGCCCTCTGGACAACAGTTTTGGTAATCCCGCACCTCCTCCTAACTTCCAAACTACGAATTCTCTGCATTATATTCACACCACACATTGCCCTCAGACATGACATCTCCACTGCCTCCAGCCTTCTCCTCGCTGCAACATTCATCACCCATGCTTCACACCCATATAAGAGCGTTGGTAAAACTATACTCTCATACATTCCCCTCTTTGCCTCCAAGGACAAAGTTCTCTGTCTCCACAGACTCCTAAGTGCACCACTCACTCTTTTTCCCTCATCAATTCTATGATTCACCTCATCTTTCATAGACCCATCCGCTGACACGTCCACTCCCAAATATCTGAATACGTTCACCTCCTCCATACTCTCTCCCTCCAATCTGATATTCAATCTTTCATCACCTAATCTTTTTGTTATCCTCATAACCTTACTCTTTCCTGTATTCACCTTTAATTTTCTTCTTTTGCACACCCTACCAAATTCATCCACCAATCTCTGCAGCTTCTCTTCAGAATCTCCCAAGAGCACAGTGTCATCAGCAAAGAGCAGCTGTGACAACTCCCACCCTGTGTGTGATTCTTTATCTTTTAACTCCACGCCTCTTGCCAAGACCCTCGCATTTACTTCTCTTACAACCCCATCTATAAATATATTAAACAACCACGGTGACATCACACATCCTTGTCTAAGGCCTACTTTTACTGGGAAAAAATTTCCCTCTTTTCTACATACTCTAACTTGTGCCTCACTATCCTCGTAAAAACTCTTCACTGCTTTCAGTAACCTACCTCCTACACCATACACTTGCAGCATCTGCCACATTGCCCCCCTATCCACCCTGTCATACGCCTTTTCCAAATCCATAAATGCCACAAAGACCTCTTTAGCCTTATCTAAATACTGTTCACTTATATGTTTCACTGTAAACACCTGGTCCACACACCCCCTACCTTTCCTATAGCCTCCTTGTTCATCTGCTATCCTATTCTCCGTCTTACTCTTAATTCTTTCAATTATAACTCTACCATACACTTTACCAGGTACACTCAACAGACTTATCCCCCTATAATTTTTGCACTCTCTTTTATCCCCTTTGCCTTTATACAAAGGAACTATGCATGCTCTCTGCCAATCCCTAGGTACCTTACCCTCTTCCATACATTTATTAAATAATTGCACCAACCACTCCAAAACTATATCCCCACCTGCTTTTAACATTTCTATCTTTATCCCATCAATCCCGGCTGCCTTACCCCCTTTCATTTTACCTACTGCCTCACGAACTTCCCCCACACTCACAACTGGCTCTTCCTCACTCCTACAAGATGTTATTCCTCCTTGCCCTATACACGAAATCACAGCTTCCCTATCTTCATCAACATTTAACAATTCCTCAAAATATTCCCTCCATCTTCCCAATACCTCTAACTCTCCATTTAATAACTCTCCTCTCCTATTTTTAACTGACAAATCCATTTGTTCTCTAGGCTTCCTTAACTTGTTAATCTCACTCCAAAACTTTTTCTTATTTTCAACAAAATTTGTTGATAACAGCTCACTCACTCTCTCATTTGCTCTCTTTTTACATTGCTTCACCACTCTCTCTCTCTCTCTCTATCTATATATATATATATATATATATATATATATATATATATACTTGGCACAAATAGGTAAAACTTGCGATTTTGGCTTAAACATCAATGCTCTTCTTGCCTAATAAGTTAAGCCAAAATTCGTGTATGCAATAATTTAGAAAAAATCATTCTAGAAAGAAAAAAGGCACAATACCTAAGTGGAACAATACCCAAATAACCGTCATATAGGAGACTGAAACTTATGAGGACGTTCAGGTCCGTCTTGCACCATTAACGTCCTCATAAGTTTCAGTTTCCAATGTGTGGGTTATTTATGCATATGATAGACCACTTTACATGCATTTGATATTACTTAAAATCAATGAAATCATTTATGTTTGGCATGTTAAGAATGATTTTCTCAGTTTTTTGCATAAAACTTAAGCTCTCTGGTTATTTGCCGCAAATGATATTTATTTTTTAGGCCTTATTCTCAGGTCCGGCCTAGTCGGTACAGCAGACACTCAGACGCACATACACACACACACACACTGACACACACATACATATACATTAGTACACACACACCCCCGCACACACACACACAGTAGGGACATCGCCTGCGCGAGTCACAACTTTAATGCTCCGCGAATATAAGTGTTTTCGAGGGCTTCCCAAGGGTACTGCAGATGTCATCAAGCGTGTCGGTGTAGTGAACTAGAATGTGATATTTGGTGGCGAAGACAGAGTGGGCAGTTCTATTGTGTTCCAGGTGATGTTGCCACACGTCACCCAAGATAGATAATACAGTTAAATAAATTTGTGACCAGTGAAAGAAATGCAGTGAATACGTATATTATATATCGGCAAGAAATGGAAGCGGATGTATGCCAGGACATCGCATAGAATTGGACAATCTACAGGCTGCTACAGGCTGCATCACAAGTATCTCACCTGTGCGCGGTTTTCGGGAGTTGGGTGTGAGTCCCAATTAACCACCAAGCTGTTTGTGAACAGTCCAACACTCCTAGTGAGACAAAGAATAAGATAACAAGTACTCAAAAACTAATAGCAATTTGTAACTTACAGTAGAACTGGGCGAGCAGACAGGTGAAGCATAGAAGACTATCCTAGTAGGCGGGTGTGGGTCAAGTGGGTGTGGGCCAGGTAAGGTAGAGCACTGTAAACTACATGTCACACACGAACTCCACATACACACTCATACGCCATAACACACAATCCCACCCATTACTTTTCAAACACTTAATAAACCCACACTCATATAGTTCCACACACTTCCTTTCCTCCTCTCTACTTGTACCCCCTAACCTCCCCTCATCTCTCCCCCTCTGCCACTCCTCTTCTTCCTTCTCCTCCTCCTCCTCCTCCCCCCCCTTGCTTTTCCTTCACTACCTTTCCCCTTCTCCTTGTACCCCTAACCTTCCCCCTATCTCTCTTCCCCTCTGCCACTGTCCCCTCTCCCATTCTCTATCCCTCTTCCCCTCCCTACCTCCCTCCCCCTCTCCCCCACACACGCACTCCTGAAAATACATAATTTCTTCTTTCTATGGTAAAAAAAATAAAAATGGTTCACCATAGAGTAGGACGGAGAACTAGAAGATTGGCGGATGAACCTGGGAGGGAAGATTGGGAGGCAGAGCTCGCGAAAGCCAAACCAAGATGAGGAGACTATTTGACAGCAAGGCCATGCCCCATACATCTGAAGTTGGAGAGGAGGTGCTAGCATTGGAGCCGGTGCCTGATAATGCCTTAAATGCAACGTACAGTGGGCCGTACAAGGTGGCGAATGAGGTAAGGGAGGAAGAGTGGGGAAGGAAGCTAGAAGAGCTCGGCAAGAAAATGGAGGAGAGGATAGTTGCAGAAAGCAGGAAATGGGAGCTACAAGCCATAGAGGCAGAAGCTGAGATACAGCTCTTAGAAGAGGAACTAAAAAAATCCTGAAACAGCCTAAGGAGCCAACGGACAGTACAGCCATGACATCAGGAACTGCTACATCAGTCATAGATGAGGGGACTGTAGAGAGCAAAGGAATTGTACTATATGAGAAGGCACCATCAGACCCACGTGGAGCCTGGGAAAAGACGAGGATCACATCAAGAACAAATGAGGAGACTAAAAACTATGAAGGAGCTAAGCTATTTGCACAGGTTCTAACAGACAACTGCATTGCCCAGGAACAGCTGAACAGGAAAAAAGACAGACCACAAAGCACAGGGTCATTAGCTAGGGAAGAGACTGAAGGAAGGAATACTTCAATGGTAGGAACTAAATCGTCTCAGGAGATGCAAAGGGAAATACAGTGGGAGGAAGTAAGGGAGAGGTCAGCTTTTGTCGATGGGCTCCAGGAAGTTGAAGGGGAAACTTATGAGGCAAGAAAACAGGAGGAGAAAAAAGCAATTGAAAGTATGAAAGCAATACGGAAGGACGACATGACCCAGTTGACAATTTTCCGAGGAACTGGGTGGTTTGCAAGAGTGAAAAAATGGCCAGTCAGAGTGACTTTCAAGACAGAATCAGATCGAAACAGGATCCTGCAGTAGAAAGCACGACTAAGGGACACACCCCTGCCAAACTAGCGGTTAAATAGTTAACCTGCCGGCCGGCAGTACCACTGGGTACGTCATCAAACCCAATGTGGGGACTGCTGAGCCGGCCTTAGAGCAGTAAGTTCCTGAGTGCCTCACGGTGCGCATCTAAGCAGTAGATACCTGGACACCTAATGGTACACGTCTACTGGCTTTAGAAACAGTATGTACCTGAGCGCCTCACTGTACGCACCTAAGCAGTAGGTACCTGACCACCTAAGGGTACACGTCTACTGGCTTTAGAAACAGTATGTACCTGAGCGCCTCACGGTACGCACCGCAGTAGTATGTACCTGAACTCCTCAGGGTACACATCTACGCAGTAGGTACCTGAACACCTAATCGTACCTATCTACTGGCGTTAGAAGAACCGCTCACCGCAGCTCACTGAGTCTGTTGGCCTCAGTTACTTGACGGCCGCATTCAGTGAGCTTGCAGCATAGTGTTCGGCTAGCGGTGTGTCAACCGGCTTTGGAGAGGATTTACTGGACTACCGGTGATGTCTGTGGACTCACCGTCTACGCTGATCAACTGTGGGCCGGAGTCATCGGATGCTGTTTAGTGGGACATTACATGAAGAAAAGGTTGGAGTGTTACACTGAACTGGGCCAGGACCGTAGTGTGACACTTAGGGACGTATGATGGAGTGGAACACTGAGATATGCACAGGACCGTAGTGGAACACTGAGAAGAAAAGGGTGTCGTGTGACACTGAAGATGGCCTGGTTGTAGTGTACACTGAATAGTGTCATGTGACTGGCCTCGACCGGATAAGTGTCGTGAGAAACAGTTGACTGTAATATATTATTTTAAATGTTACTTAATTTATTATTTTAGCATAGAGATATATATAGTGACACAGTAGTGTCAATAGAGTTGTACCCTGTGTAGGGTCACGAATTATTTATTTTAGTAAAATGCTAATTATAATTTATTATTGTAACATGTATATATTATCAGATGTTAGTTCAAATACCTCTAGACAAAAGACAATTTATTTTTATATTATATTAAAGATTAATTTATTTTTGTGTATTTATGTATCCCGAACTCTTTATTACAAGAGTAAATCTTACCATCTTCTTTAAAAATTACTTTTTTTGTAATATCATCCGAGATAGAACACAGGGAGAAAGGAAGCTCCTGAAAGAGAGTGCACAAAGATGCAAGAAGGAAGGAGAGGTTATGACGGAGATGAGCAGAAGAACCTAGACCGGGGTGGAAGGGCAAACACAACCTCCTCCACAACCTCCCACAGAAGAAATCCAACTACGGCCACCCCAGTTCAACTGAACAATCTAAACCAGAACCCACACACTGTACCCTCTGCCCCTACGCCCTCTCATCACAACCCCACCCCACAGCAATCCTCATAAGCCCTGTGCCCCCACCCCCTCATCACAAACGCCACAGCAACTCCCCAAAGGCCCCTGTCAGGGTTTCCGCTACCCCAACCCCACCATTCTCACCAGACCACAGTTTTAGAAAAGAAGTTGAAATTTTGGTATACGAACATGGAAGGAATAACAAATATCTGTGAGAAGTGGCACGAAAGTATCAAGTTGTCCCCAGATATTATAGCAGTCACAGAACACACTGGGACGATAACAGACGCAACCTTCCCACCAGGATATCAAATCTTGACGAAAGATAGAAAGAGCAGAGTGGAAGGAGAGGTTGCACTGCTCATTAAAAGTCGATGGGGATTTGAGGAAATGGAAGGAATGGACGAGATTGGAGAAAAGGATTACATAGGTACAATTCAGTTTGGGGGACATAAGGTAGTCATTGCAGTGATGTATAACCCGCCACAGAAATGCAGGAGACCAAGAGAGGAATGTAAAGAGAGCAACAGAGCAATGGTGGACACACTAGCTGAGGTGGCCAGAAAAGCTCAATTGAGTAGAGCAAAATTACTGATTATGGGCGATTTCAACCATAGGGAGATTGATTGGGAAAACCTGGAGCCACACAGGGGTCCCAAAACATGGAGAGCCAAGATGATGGATATGGTACTGGAAAGCCTCATGCATCAACATGTTAGGGACACTGCCAGAGAGAGAGAGGGGAGGATGAACCAGTAAGACTGGACTTCGTGTTCACCCTGAGTACCTCAGACATTGAGGATATCACGTATGAAAGGCTGCTTGGAGCTAGTGATCACGCGTTTCTGAGCTTTGAATACACTGAGTTACAAGTAGAGAGAGTAACAGGAGCAGAACCGGAAAGGACAGACTATAAATAGGGGGACTACACAGGAATGAGGAACTTCCTGCAGAAGGTTCATTATTTCTGTTGTCCAAGGGCAACAGAAACAATGGGAAAGCCAGATCGAGCCTTTGGTTTGCTTGAAGGTGTAGGGAGGCAAAAAATATGTTCAATAGAGAATGGAAAAAGTGTAGAAGGCAAAGGACCCAGGAACATAAAGAAATTAGTCGAAAAGCCAGAAATGAGTATGCACAGATAAGGAGGGAGGCCCAGCAACAGTACGAAAACGACATTGTATCGAAAGACAAGTCAAACCTGAAGCTGTTGTATACCCACATCAGGAGGAAGACAGCAGTCAAGGACCAGGAAATAAGCTGAGGAAAGATAGTGTGGAAGCTCACAAGAAATGACCAAGAAGTATATAAGGAGCTCAACAAGAGATTTAAGGAAGTATTCACAGTAAAGACAGAAAGGACTCTGGGAAGACAGAACAGAAGGGTACACCAACAAGGGACATACCAAGTGTTGGATGAAATGCACACAACAGAGGAGGAAGTGAAGAAGCTGCTAAGTGACTTGATACCTCAAAGGTGGTGGGATGGGACATCTCTCCATGTGTGCTTAGAGAGGGAGCAGAGCCACTGTGGGTACTACTAACCACAATTTTCAACACATCGTTTGAAAACGGGCAACAACCTGATGTATGGAAGACGGAAAATGTAGTCCCCATTTTTAAGAAAGGAGACAGAAACGAGGCACTAAACTATAGATCACTGTCACTGACCTGTATAGTATGCAAAGTAATGGAGAAGATTATCAGGAGGAGAGTGGTGGAGCACCTGGAACGGAACAAGACTATAAGGACAACCAGCATGGATTCATGGAAGTCAAATCCTGTGTCACAAACCTACAGGAATTTTATGACAAGGTAACAGAAGGAAGACAGAGAGTGGGGTGGGTTCATTTCTTTTTCTTGGACTGCATGAAGGCCTTCGACACACTTCCTTACAAGAGATTAGTGCATGAGCTAGAGGATCAGGCACGTATAACATGAAGGGTACTGAAATGGATTAGAGAATACCTTACAGTGAGGCAACAATGAGTCATGGTACGGGATGAAGTATCACAGTGGGCGCCTATGACGAGCGGGGTCCCACAGGGATCAGTCCTAGGACCAGTGCTGTTTTTGGTAAATGCGGATGACATGATGGAAGGGATAGACTCAGAAGTGTGTCTGTTTGCAGACAATGTGAAGCTAATGAGAAGAATTTAATCGGTCGAGGATCAGGCAGGAATACAAAGAGACCTGGACAAGCTACCAGCCTGGTTCAGCAACCGGCTCCTTGAATTTAACCCCGGCCAAATGCAAAGTCATGAAGATCGGGGAAGGGCAAAGAAGACCGCAGAGTATAGTCTAGGTGGCCGAAGACTGCAAACCTCTCTCTAGGAGGAAGATCTTGGGGTGAGTATAATACCGAGCACATATTCTGAGGCTCACGTTATTCAGATAACTCCTGCAGCATACGGGCATCTGGCAAATCTGAAAATAGCATTTCGAGACCTCAGTAAGGAATCGTTCAAGACCATACACGTCACGTCCATATTGGAGGATGCAGCACCAGTTTGGAATCCACACCTGGTCAAGCACGTCAAGAAATCAAAGAAAGTGCAAAGGTTTGCAAGAAGACTAGTCCCAGAGCTAGGGGGATTGTCCTAAGAAGATAGGGTAAGGAAAATCGACCTGACGACACTGGAGGACAGGGGGGAGACATAATAACGACATATAAAATACTGCAAGGAATTAACAAGGTGGACAAAGACAGGATGTGACAGAGATGGGACACAGAAACAAGTGGTCACAATTAAAGACTCCTATGAATCAAGGTGATTTTAGGAAGCATTTCTTCGATCATAGAGTTGTCAGGAAGTGGAATAGCCTAGAAAGTGACGTAGTGGAAGGAGCAACAATACATAGTTTTAAGACGAAGTTTGGTAAAGCTCATTGAGCAGGGAGAGGACCTAGTAGCAAACAGTGAAGAGACTGGGCCAGGAGCTCTGAATCGACCCCCACAACGTCAAACAGGTGAGTACAAATAGGTGAGTGCACACACACACACAAACACACACACACACACACACACACACACACACACACACACACACACACACACACTGGACGCGTGGTCCAGCAACTGGCTCCTAGAATTTAACCCCGCCAAATGGAAAGTCGTGAAGATCGGAGAAGGGCAAAGAAGACCATAGGCAGAGTATAAGTTAGGCGGCCAAAGACTGCAAACCTCACTCAAAGAGAAAGATCTAGGGAGGAGTATAATACCGAGTACGTCGCCAGAAGAATACATTAACCAGATAACTGCTGCGACACATGGGCGCCTGGCAATCCTGAGAATAGCATTCAGGTACCTCAGTAAGGAATCGTTCAAGACTTTATATACTGTGTACGTCAGGCCCATACTGGAGTACGCAGCACCAGTTTGGAACCCACATCTGGTCAAACACGTCAAAAAGTTAGAGAAAGTGCAAGGGTTTGAAACAAGGCTACTTCCAGAGCTAAGGGGAATGTCCTACGAAGAGAGGTAAAGGGAAATCGGCCTGACGACACTGGAGGACATGAAGGTGAGGGGAAACATGATAACGACATACAAAATACAGCGTGGGATGGACAAGGTGGACAGAGACAGGATGTTCCAGAGATGGGACACAGAAACACTGGGTCACAATTGGAAGCTGAATACTCAGATGAGTCAAAGGGAAGTTAGGAAGTATTTCTTCAGCCACAGAGTTGTTAGGAAGTGGAATAGTCTGGCAAGCGATGTAATGGAGGCAGGAACTATTACATAGTTTTAAAACGAGGTATGATAAAGCTCATGGAGCAGGGAGAGGGAGGACCCAGTAGCAGTCAGTGAAGAGGCGGAGCCAGTAGCTGAGTCTTGACCCCTGCAACCACAATTAGGTGAGTACACAGAGCAAGTAGCGGAAACACATACAGAACCACCCTCAGAACCCCACAGCCAAACCCACTGTCCCAGTACAAACGAGAATCCACACTCAGAGCCCCACCTCACACTATACAGTTGAATCCTATAGCACCCTGGCAAGACCCCCACTCCCCCAGCCCCAATAGACTCCCAGAACACAATGTTGCAGAGGAAACTTAAGGTGTGGAACATCAATGACGAATAAGTGTTAGGGTAGCATGAAAGAATCAGAGGCATCACTGGACATCATAGCTCTCACAGAAACCAAGGCCAAAGGAATGATAACAGATGCCCACTTTCCAACAAGATGTCAGATTCTGAGGAAAAACAGAGGGAACAGAGGGTGTGGAGGAGTGGCACTGTTCATCAAAAAAACAATGGGATTTTCAGGAGATGGAGAGAGGAGACAGACGAGAAGCAAGAGACTACATAATAGGAACACTTTAGACTGAAGGTCCCAAGGTGGTAATTGCAGTGGTGTATAACCCACCACAGAAAAAAAGCAGACCAAGGCAAGAATATGATGAAAGTAAAAGAGTGATGGTTGACACACTGGCTGAAGTGGCCAGAAGGATTCATGCGAGAAGGTGACTTCAGTCACAAAGAAATAGACTGCGAAAACCTGGAGGCACACTGGGGCCCAGAAACGTGGAGGGCAAGATGATGGAAGGGTACTGGAAAACCTTATGTACCAATATGTAAGGGAAACTACCACAGAGAAACGAGAGGAAGAACCAGTTAGACTTGATCTAGTATTCACCTTGAGTAGTGCAGATATTGAGGACCTCACATATGAAAGACCCCTCGGGGCCTGTGACCACGTGGTTCTTAGCTGCCAATACATAATAGAGTTACAAGTGAAGTGGGAAGCTGGAAGGGCAGGGCGAATAAAGCCAAACTACAAGAAAGGGGACTACATAGGAATTAGGAGTTTCCTGCACGAGGTTCAGTGGGACAGAGAGCTAGCAAGGAGATCAGTTAATGAGATGATGGAATAAGTGTCAACAATATGCAAGGAAGCAGTGAAGCTTTAACCCAATGGTAACAGAAATAACGAGAAGGCCAGGACGAGCCCTTTGTTCACTCAGAGGTGTAGAGAGGTCAAAACCAATTGCAAGAGAATGGAAGTATAGAACGCAGAGGACCCAGGAAAACAGGGAGAACAGTCGAAGAACCAGAAATGAATATGCTTAGGTAAGGAGGGAGGCCCAACGACAATAAGAAAATGACATAGCAACGAAAACCAAATCTGACCCGAAGCCATTGTATAGCTACAACAGGAGGTAAACAACAATCAAAGACGAGGTAATCAGTCTGAAGAAGGAAGGAAGGGAGATCACAAGAAACAACCGAGAAGTATGTGAGGAGCAGAACATGAGATTCAAAGTATTCAAAGAGGAGACAGAAGGAACTCCAGGTACACGGAGAGGTCAGGTACAGCATAAAGTGTTGAACATAATACTTACAACCGAAGGGGAGGTGAGGAGGCTGCTAATTGAGCTGGATGCCTCAAAGGCGATGGGGCCGGATAACACACTGTGTGTGCCACTAGCAACAATCTTCAGCACATCTATCGAAACAGGGCGACTACCTGAGGGATACTAGACAGCAATTGTAGTTCCAATTTTAAAAAATTGGGGATAGACACGAAACGTTAAATTACAAACCAGTGTCACTTACACATATAGTATGCAAAGTCATGGAGAAGATAATCAGGAGAAATGTAGTGGAGCACCTGCAAATGAAATGAGGTTATCAACGACAATCAGCACGATTTCAGGGACAGAAAATCCTGTGTCCCAAACCTACTGGAGTTCTATGACAGTGTGACAGCAGTAATACAAGAGAGAGAGGTGGGTAGTTTACGTTTTCTTGGACTACAATGGCTCGGGGAATACCTGACGGGAAGACATCAGCGAGTCATGGTACGTGACGAGGTGTCAGAGTGGGCACCTGTGACAAGTGGTGCTCCACAGGGGCCAGTCCTTGGACTGGTGCTGTTTTTGGTATATGTGAATATGACTGAATAAATTGACTCAGAAGTGTCCCTGTCTGCAGATGATGTGAAATTAATGAGGAGAATTCAATCGGAGGAGGACCAGGCAGAATTACAAAGGGTTCTGGACAGACTGCAGGCCTGGTCCAGAAACTGGCTCCTGGAATACAACCCCCACTAAGTGCAAAGATATGAAGATTGGGGAAGGGCAAAAAAGACCGCAGACGGAGCACAGTCTAGGGGGCCAGGGACTTCAAACCTCACTCAAGGAAAAGGATCCTGGGGTGAGTTTAAGCCAAGGAAACCTAAGGATAGTATTCCGACATCATAGTAAGGAATCTGTTGTGACCCTGTACACCGTGTACACCAGGCCCATATTGGAGTATACAACACCTGTGTGGACCCAACAGCTAGCCAAGTACGTAAGGAAGTAAGAGAAAGTGCAAAGGTTTGGAACTAAGGAGCATGTCCTACCAGGAGAGGTTAGGGGAAATATACCTCACGACATTGGAACATAGAAGAGATAATAACGACATATAAAACGGCATGTAAAACATAAAACGACATATAAAATAATTGCCTGGCAGGGAAAGAAAACAAATTTCCCCAATTTTTAAAAGGGGAAACAGACATAAAACATTAAACTCCCAGACCAGTGCCCCTTTGCCTTTAAAATTATAAAATCATGGAAGATTATCAGGAAAAGGTGGTGGAACCCCTAAAAAGGAACAAAATCTCTTTCCCACAGCCAACAGGGTTTTCCCAGGGAGAAAATCCTGTGTCAAAAACCTACTGGGGTTCTATGACATGGTAGGCAGTAAAAAAGAGAGAGAGGGTGGGTGGATTGAAATTTTCTTGGACTGCAAAAAGGCGTTTGCCCTTTTTCCACACAAGGGTTGGTTGGAAAAACGGGAAAGGCCCAAACAGGGATAACGGGAAAGGCCCTTTCAATGGACCCAGGGAATCTTGTCGGGAAAAACAGCAGCGGTCATGGTACGTGGCGAGGTGTCAGAGTGGGCCCCTTGACCAAAGGCCCCGCGGGGGTCAGTCCTGGACCAGTGCTGTTTCGGGTTTTGTAAACGACGAGGGAAAGGAAAGACCGGGGTGCCTGTTTGCAGATGACGTGGAATTGATGGGAAGAATTCATTTGATCGATGCCCGGGGCAAAATTTAAAAAAAGGGTTTGGACGGGGCTGGCCCTGGCCCAGAAATTTTGGCCCCTGGGTTCAACCCCACCAAGTGCAAAGCCCGGAAGTTGGGGGGGGGAAAGAAGGCCGCGGAGGGGTTTCCAGTCTGGGGTGAGACTAAAAACCTCACTGGGGGAAAAAAGATCTTGGGGTAGGGGCAAGGCACTTTCCCCTGGGGCCATCAACCAAATAATTGCTGCGGCTTTGGGCCGCCTTAGCCCTCAGAAAACGCATTCCGACATTTTAAAGGAATCATTCAGGACCCTGAAACCCCGTGTATGTTGGTTTTTGGGGGAATGGGCACCATTTTGGGAACCCCACACCTAGCCAAGCACGTGAAGAAACTAAAAAAGGTCAAAGGTTTGCAACAAGACTAGCCCCGGGCCCGGAGGTATGCCCCAGAGGAGGGTTAAAGGGGAAATAAACCCGGGCACACTGGGGGACAGGAAAAGATGGGGGAAAAGTCCTTTAAAAATCTAGAAAAATTAAAAAAGGTGGACAAAGAAAAGGGATTTTCCCCGAGTTTGGGACACAGTAAAAAGGGGGAACAGTTGGGCTAAAGGGCACAGATGAACCCACAGGGATGTTGGAAGATTTTTTCCCAAACAGAGTAGTCAGAAATGGAATAGTTTGGAAGCGATTAGTGGAGGCAGGACCCATTGGCTTTAAGCAAAAGGGTATGATAAAGCTCACGGCTCAGGGAGTGCCAAGAAAGGATCAGTAAAGGGAAAGGGGGAAAAAACTGGACTATTGCAACCCCCAACTGGTGGGAAAACCCGGGGTAAAAACACACACACACACACACACATACACACACACACACAAAATTTCCCAGGTTTAAATTTGACCGGGTTGGGAAAAAAAAGTAACGGGAGCAACTGGGAGAGGGAAGGGAGAGAGAAACCCAAACCTGGGTGGTCCCGGGTCGGGACAGAAAAGGTTATCTGCCTGATGAACTCTTTTACCTCTAAATCGACAGGGGGGACCCTTTGCCGAACACTTTGCAAAAAAAATCAATTTCCCTAAACCCAGAAAGGGACCCCCCCCGGGCTGGCTGAAAGAACTTTTCAAACCCCCAGGGGGTGACAATAAGGCAGGAGGAGGTCTTTCCCTGAAATCCTTGACCAAGAAAAGGCTGTGGGCCCAAAAGGAAAGCCAAAGTTTTCAGAAGGGGCAGACCAGCTGGGCACCCTTTTAACCCCATCTTTCAATTTTGCCTAGTAAAAAGAAAAAGGCCCCCCTTGGAAAGGGCAAATTGGTCCTGTTCACAATAAAAGCAGACAAAAACCCAGAAACCAAGCCCGGAGTGCCCCTTCCCAACCCTTTTGGTGGACCCCGAGACAATAATCCCCCAAGAAAAAAGGAAGATTTTTTGGGGTACCACTCACTACTTTTGCCCTTAAAATGGATTCAGGAAAGGTTACTCCTGCTGATCTGTTTTAAAACCTCTCCAAAAGGACTCAGTCATGGTTTAAATCCAAAGCAGCTGTGGGGTAGCACGGGACTTTTGGGGTTTTTCCCGGGAATTAGCAACCTTTTAAAAATTACACGGGGGTTGCGGCTCCCCTGTCTCCTTTTGATTCCCTTTCCCTTGGTAGATCTCAATTTAGTTCTAAAGGAAGAACCCAGAAAGACACCCTTTATTGGGCTAGTGCCCCCACAAAAAAATTTGTACCATTGTTATGGAATGCTATTTCAACGACCTTCTTCATCTCTTTCCAGAATCCATGCATATCAAAACGATGTAACAATTCATTTATCCAAAAAAAATGCCAGTTTTTTTCTGAAAATCAATCAAAAACCAAAAAGCTATATCAGTTTAGAAATAATGGCGAACATTTGCCCCCTGAAAAACCAAAGTGATGATGGTCTCTAAACCATGATGGTAATGCGGGGCAGTAGTGGGATGAATGGGAGAGTGTTGCCCTGGAAAAGTTTTTATCCTTGGGGGGTTTGGCCCCAAATGGCCATAAAAGAACCATCCCAAATCTTGAAAAAAGGGGGAAACCAGAAGTTTAAAGCACTTCCCCGTATCTCACATCCACCCTCCTTGACAGTGGGGTTGAAAGATTCTGAAGGCAAAGCTCACCCCTTGAGATGCCCCACTTTCTTGGTTTGCCTGCCCCCTCTTATCTGGGTGCTTGACGGGAAGTAGGGGGCAGAGCAAGCTCATCTCTTTTGGACCATCTTTGATAGATCTGTCATTTGGCAGAGCCTTCAAAAACAGGGGGGAATTTGGGTGGGCTTTGTTTTTCGGGGCCAAATTTTAAAGTAAAAGCTGGTTTCCATTTTAGGACAGCGTAAAGGTTTTTTATGCCAAAACGGGCGGGCCAGCAATTTCCCGGGTTTGTACCCCTGCTCCAGAACATCACTCCACCCCAATTACCCCTTATATCCCCAGGATGACTAGTATGGAACACTTTCGTACAGCATAATGATTCAACGGATAAATCAGTTGATAAAATAAAAATGCTACCCCACAGATGGCCCAACTTCACCCTGCCCCTTTTTGATGTTTCAAAACCAATAAAATGCTTTCAAAATGAGTGATGGGGTGGCTCTTGGCTTCCAATAAAGTTGGGGAACCCTTTAACCTGAAAAATACTTCCAATAAACCTAGGGACCCTTTAAACCGCAAACCCTGAAAAAAAAAAGAGAGAGTGGGGAGAGGGGGCCCTGTGCCAGGGGGGCAAAAAATAAAAGACATGGTATACACCGGGCCCCCAATCAAAAACCACCCCAAAAACCCCCAACCCCCCCCCCAAAGCAAAAAACCTATCCCCCCAAAAACAAACCATCTCCCTCCACCCTTTTAAATATCTCCGGCCTTCCTCCCTTCCCCTTTTCCTTTTCCCTGAACCCCCAAAACCCCCTTCCCCACACTTGTTTCATCCCCCGGGAACCGGTTGGGAGAACCCCAAAAACCAGATTACAGAAATTGGAAAAAAAACTGAATGGTTTTCCTCCGTAAAAAAATAAATATGGGGTGAAAGGGGAATGAAGCATGGGGGGATTCCCAAACACCATAATTTACGGTTTAAAAGCTTACAAAGAAAGGGAGACCCATTTCAAAATGGGGGATCAGATTCTAAAGCACTGCCCCATCGGGAAACCAGTGGATTTTTTCAGGGCCCGGAAAAAGGGGTTTCATATTAGACATATTTAAAAGAAGAGGTCCAAGACGTAACGGGGTTCACGGATAAAGGAGGGTCAATTTAAAGATAATGCCCAATTGTTAAAGGTTCACAGATAATAGGAGAGGTACTGGGGTTTCCCACGGATAATAAGTGGGGCTGCAGTTCACGGTAATAGAGATGTTAAGGTTAAAGGAATGGGGAAAAAAATTGCTGAGGATTACGGGTAATTGGTAATTTCCGGGGTTTTACGGATAATTGGTCATTAATTGTTTAACAAAGCTGGAGGAAAATAAAAATTTCCCAATTTCGGTCATCTTCAAATTCTTTCCCTCGTTTGAAATTTGGAAGTTATCAATTTCCCGGTTTGGGGGTCCAGAAAACGTTTTGAAATTTAAAAAGCGGGGGGCTGTGTAGTCTAAAATTTTGGGGAAGGAATTTTCCATGTTTTTTGGCTCAGTGGTCTTTTTTTGCAGTGGGAAGTTTAGAACAGCAGTTTGTTTTCTTTGGCGACCGTGAGGTGGTCCCACCCAAAGGGCTGGGGGCCTGACGATTTCCCTTTTTCCCTTTCGGAACGCCACCAAAAAGGGCCATTTTCCTGGGGGTTTTTTACTCTATTTTACTGGGGAAAAATAGGGCCTTGAGACGAGTCCGGGACCCTCGCCCCCCAAATTCCCGGGGTCGCTGAGTTTACGGCGCCGTTTGGTTAAATTAACGACTTTTTCAAAACATTTTAAACAACAATCAGAGGGGGCAACAAACTGTTGGCTTACGCCCGACTTAAGACGTTCATATTCAGATATTTAATGTTTTGGGGGAGAACTTTTTAATGAAACAAAGATTTTGGAACAAGAAATTTCTTTTTATTTTCTCTCAGTGTAGTGTTTTTGTGGAAATTCCCATGCACGGGGAAACTTTTAAAGTAAATTTCGGAAAATTTTTATCCCCCGATTAGCCTTGAGACATAAATCATTAAAATTTAAGGGGAAAAGGGGAGAGAATTTGGGCCCATATTGTCCAAAATTGCATCTTGGAAAATCCATATCCGATAAAACTTTAAAAGTTTGAGTTTAAAAGGGGAAGTAAGGTATATAAGTTCAGTGAGCCTTCTTATGAGTTTTGGGGGGTCTAATGAGTCCGGGTGATCCTTGTGGGGAACGGGTGGGTGTTGTGGTTTTTAAAAAAGGGCGGGGTGTTGTGGTCCTCTGATGTCACCAATTTTTGTAAGTCTCTTTTGTTTCCCCTGTGAAATTTTAAGTTCTTTTGTGAGGTTTTGGTAAAAAGATTCCTCCTTTAACCTTTTCCGGGAGCCCCGGAGTAATGTGGTTGATGGGGGCTCTCATGTGTTTATCGTGATTCCCCAAAGCTTGTGAACCCGCCCTATCAGTGAGTCCAGTGAGTTTTGTGAGTCTTCCTGTAGGGCCCCTTTTGGGGTTTTTCTGAGGGTGGCCAATCCTGTTTCCCGGGGATTAAATTTTTTTGACTATGAGGGCATTCCCCTTGTTAAGGCCCCTGTGATTCAGTCTCAATTCAGTAGGCCCGGGGTTATGCTGCCAAATTTGGGGGGTAACCCTCCTCCCAAAAATCTGTGACCCTTGGGGATCAATTTAAATCCTTTTTAGGGATTCTCAAAAGGGGCCAAAAATTTAAACAAATCCCTTATGTTGCCTTTTCAACATGGCCAAAACAGTGTCCACCACGCAGCGTCTCCCAAATTATTTAATGGCCCCCATAATGCCCACCGGGTTGGATTCCTAAATTTTTTTTAAAAGTGAAAAGACTAGGGTTATAAGTACTGATGTTTTTTTTCGGGCTTAAAAACATCTGAGCAAAAATAATCCTGAGATAAGGGGACTTGCATTGGAAGGGGAAAAGGGTTAAGGAATGTTTTAAAACATTTATCGGATGATCCCCCATTGGGAAGCCTGTTGGGGAAATTAACCACCAGTTCTGGGTTTTTTAAAAGAAATTCAATTACCAGGTCAGTGCTTTTGAGGGTTACAATTACCCGGTCAGGGGCTTTTGAGAAGTTAAAATTACCAGGTCAGGGTATATGAGAGAGTTACAATTCCCGGTTTAAAAGCATTTTGAGAGAAAGGTTAGGGCATGCTTTGGGGGGGTTACAATTTCCAGGTCAGTGCTTTTAAGGGGTTAAAATTACCAGGTGGGCCTTTTTGGAGGTTACAATTACCCGGTCGGGGCTATTTAGGAGGGTTTAAAATTTTTTAAGGGCAGTGCTTTTTGGGGAGTTACAATTACCCGGTCAATTCTATTTGGGAGGTTTAAAAACGGGGCAGTGATATGGGGAGTTCCCCAAATTTCCAGGTCATCTTTTGGATAGTTAAAATTCCCGGTCAGTGCTTATGAGAGGTTAAAAACCCGGTCATGCTTTTGGGGTTTTACCAGGTCAGTGCTATAGAGAGGCAAACCAGGTCAAGTTTTTTGGGGAGGGTTAAAATTGGGGCAGTGGGGTTATATGGCCCACAATGACCATGACTAGGGTTTTATGATAGTTACAATGACCAGGGGGGCACGGGGCAGTTACAATGACCAAGTGATCACTTTTGATAGTTTGTAGACTGGGGTACATGAAATTTGTAAATCTGCATATATGATAGTAAAAATGCCGGGGGATTCAAAGCGGCAGTTACAAAGGCCCGGTAACACCCCTTTACCTTCCAAGTCAGATCTGCATTATATAATAATTTTCAATGACAGGTTTTTGCCTATATTAATTTAAATCCAGGTTTTCACTTTTATGATAGTTACAATGACCAGGTGAGACTTATAAAATGTTACAATGACCCGGTGAGATTTATATGACAGTTCAATGACCAGATCCACATAATGTAAATGGCCAGGAAGTCCTATATCATAGTTAAAAATTGGGAAAGGGACTTTTTATGAAATTTCAATGGCCAGGGGGGAATTTCCAGGGGTTACAATGACCATCTGCACCCATATGATAATTACAATAACCGGGACAGTCCTGTAAGATGCCCCAATGACCAGGTCTTCATATAAAAATAGTTTTAAAAAGACCGGACCATAAACAATACTTTGGGGACCAGGGCTTTCCATATATGTTACTGAAACCCGGTTTGCTTTTTGTTTAAAATTAAATTTTACTAAAACTGTTTTTATAATAGTTCTTTCCAGGTCCACCATATGAAAAAATGAAAATAGGGGCTTTCTATATTTACAATGACCCGGTCTTTTTATAACAATTCCAAGGCTTGGCCTATATAAAAATCTACAGTGTTACATAAATTTTACCAGGTCTCGCCTTTTATGATACAATGAAGGGCTGGCCAAAAATGATACAAATCCAGGTCTCGCAGGGATACCAAAGACCAGGTCTAATTTTAGCAAAAACCCCCTTGGGGGCCTTTTTAATTTCAATAAGGGCTAAACCTATAAAACAATAAGGGCTGCCTATGAATACAAAAGTCCCGGTCTGGTGTAATGTTTACCAGGTCTGTCTATATGAAAATGGAAGGGCCCTTTTATGTTTCAAAAGAAAGGTCTGGGCCTTTTAAATTTTACAGGGGCTTTCTTTTTGATTGGGTCTGTGTTTTTTGTTTTAAAAGAAGGGCCCGCGCCCATATAAAACAATGCCGGCCCGTGCTTTTTGATGTGGAAAATCTACCTTTTTATAAAACAAGACCAGGTCCCAAGAAAAAAATGATAAATTTGGGCCATTGTTGGCCTGACCGGGTTTCACTTTTGGGGTACAATGACCAGGTCTGCCTTTTATGATACAATGTCCCGGTTGCCTTTATTTAAAAATGTCCAGGGCTCCCTTTATAAAAGCCAGTCTGCCTTTTTTGATACAAAAACCGGGTCTGCTCTATATGATACAATGACCAGGTCGGGGCTTATTTCAATGACCAGGTCTGCGCTGTATAAAACCAAAGTTTCCCGGTCTGGTGCTATATGATTGGGGTCTGCGCTTGTAATTTCAAAAGACCAGGTCTGCTTTTTGGTAAAAAGACCCCGGTCTGCGCTTTTATGATACAATGACCAGGTCTGCAATTTTATGATGCAAAAGGGTTTTGGGTTTTATGAAAATGAAGGGGCTACCATATGATCAATGTCCCGGTCTGGGACCATATGGTTGACCAGGTCCCCGCATATGAAAATGACCAGGTCCACTTTTATGATAAAAGAAGGTTTCAAAATTTTAAAAGACCCGGTCTGCACCCATTGATTGTCCAGGTCCTTTTTTGGATCAAAAGATCAGGTTTTGCAAATTGATTGACCAGGTCTGGGCTTTTGATCAATGACTAGTATGCCCTTAATGCAAAAAGAAAGGTCTGTGCTTTTGATTGGCCGGTCTCCCCTTATATGATACAATGTCCAGGTCTGCACTTTTGTTTAAAAGTCCCCGGTCTTTCTTTGATCAATGACCAGGTCTGGGTTAATTACCAAAATTGGGTTTTTGCTATATGATACAATGTCCAGGTTTTGCAATCCCCAAAGTCCAGGTTTTGACTATAGTCCCAAAACCAGGTCTGTTTTAAAACAATGTCCGGTCTTCATATAATTTCAAAAGTCCCGGGCTGCGCCAAAGTGATACAGTGGGGCCAGGTCTGTGCTATATGATAAAAAGACCAGGTCTTTTGCAATTTATCAAATGACCAGGGGCTGTGCTATATGATAAAAGTCCCGGTTCCCGCTTTTGATACAATGTCCAGGTTCCTATTGATCCCAAAGACCAGGTCCCCGCGCTATGGGTCAAATTCCCGGTCTGTGCTTTTGATCAAAGGGCCAGGTCCCCTAAGGTACAATGACCAGGTCTGTCTTAATACTCCAACCCCGGATTGCTATATTTCAAAAGACCAGGTTTCCTTTATAATTTAAGGGCTTTCTTTTGGGTAAAAGACCAGGGGGTTTTTACATTGGCCCTTAAAGGGCTGCGCTTTTTGTGATACAGTGACCCGGTCTGTGCTATTGATTCCTGGCCAAGGTATCGCTATATGATACAAAAGACCCGGTTTCGCCCTTTTTGGATACAGTGATATGATATGATACCACCAAAGTTTTAAAACAATTAACACCCCCTTCCTCTTTCTCCCCCCCCTTCCTTTTTTTTCCCTCGATTACCTGGGAAAATTGGGTTAAACACAAAAAGGGCCCCATATTCCACTACAATTGTAATTTCAAGCATGACTCCCTAAAACTCATCCCAAAATCTCCCAAAACAACACTTATCTCCCAAAACTTAAGAAAAACCATTCCCACCTACAACCAGATCTCCCCCTCCAAAACCCGGGGAAAACTACTGGGTCCCATAAGTTTGATACACCTCCCGAAAAAAATTTTTCCACCCAAAACGGTTTAAAACCTTAAAAATCATCCTGCCCTTCCCTTTTGGCCTCCCCGCTCCCACCGCTGCCTTCCCATCCTCTCCCATTAGGCCCAAAAAAATAACTCAATCAAACCCCTGTCTACGTCTCCCCGTACTTTGTCCACATGTCCCAAAGTGGTTGGGCCACTTTCCTTATTTCCCCCTCTTCCCCTCCCCATCCTTTTTCCGTTTTTCCCTCCTTCCATATTTTTTCCTTTTCCCCTTTTTGGCGGGTCCCCCGTCCTCGATTGGCCCCCTACTGAATGGGGCCCGGCCCAAAGATACAATGTCCAGGTTTTGGGATATAATGAAGGGCCTGGCCATATATGAAAAAAAACCAGGTCCCCATAGAAAATGGGCCCGGTCTGCACTATGGGTACAATGACCAGGTTCCCTATGATACAAAAGTTCCCGGTCTGCGTTTTTATTTTCAATGACCCGGTTTTGGGCTTTTGATACAAAGGGGGAAAGGTTTTGGTTAATGATACAAAAGACGGGTTTGCTATATGAACAATGACCAGGGGCTGCGCTTATAAAAAACCGGTTGGGTAAATATAAGGGAAAATGACCAAAAACTGCGGGGGATTTTTTTAAAGTCCCGGTTTTCCTTTTAGAATTTCAATGAAAGGGCTGCACTTTTTAAAGAAAATGTCCCGGGCTGCACCATATTTACAATAAAACCAAAGGGCTGCCTTTTATGTTTCAAAAGACCAGGTCTTGCTAAATTTACAATGGAGGTTTTGCTTTTTATGATACAAAAACCAGGGGCTTTTATAATTTTAAAAGACCAGGTCTACTTTGATACAATGACCAGGTTCCATATGATTTCAAATTGGGGCCCCGCCAATTAAAAGCCCCGGGCTCCCCATGAACAATGACCAGGTCCCCCTTTTTAAGATACAATGTCCCGGTTTTGCTATAAAATTTTTCAATGTCCCGGTTTTTGGGTGTAAATTTACCAGGTCTGGGGGCTAATTCCAAGCCAGGCTGCTCCCATATGATACAAAACCAGGTCCCTATATGGTGGCCAGGTCTGGGCTGTATTACAATGTCCGGTCTGTGCTATATAAAAACAGGGCCCTTTTTTTTTGTCTATGAAAACCAAGGTCTGCACTATATGATCAATAAGGTCTTTTCCATATAAAACAAGACCCGGTCCCGCCAAATTTTTTAAAAATGGGGGTCTGAAATATAAATCAAACCAGGTTTTTGGTTTATGATACAATGACATGGGCTGCACTATATTAGTAAAAGTCCCGGGGCTGCACCATATGTCCAAAGGTTTTGCGCTTAATTACAACGGCCGGTCTCAATTAAAATTTCAATGAAGGGCTGTGCTATATGATACAATTCCAGGGCTGGGGCTTTTTGGAAAAATGCCGGGTCTGTGTTTTATGATACAATGATCAGGTCTGACTATAGATTTAAAATTTTTCCCGGTCTCCTTTTTAAATCTGACAAATTTTCCATATAATACAATGAAAATTCTGTGCTTAAGTGGAAGCCCCGGTCTTTTCTTTAATGATACAAAAGACCAGGTCTGTGCTTATGATGAAAAGTCCCGGTTTCATTGATTGACCAGGTCTGCCTTTTGATACAATGTCCCGGTCTGTTTCCATTACAAAAGCCCCGGTCTGGGTATTCCCAAAGCCCAGGTTTTGCCCATATGATCAATATCCCGGTCTGTGCTATTAAAATGCAATGCCAGGTCCGCGCTTTGTAAGATGACCAGGTCTGGGGCAATTTTCAGCTTTACCAGGTATGTTATAAAATTAAATAAGGTTTTATGCAGGATACAGTGACCAGGGCTGTGCTTTGCCCAAAATTGGGGGAACCCAGGGGCTTTGATAAAAGACCAGGTTTCCTTTGATCAAAAATGATTGATTACCTCAGGTTGAAAAGAATTCACCACCTTCCCCTCTCCCCCACCCCTTTTTTCTTACCTATTGTTCCTGGGGGACCAAGGGGTTTAAAAACCCAAAGGGCTTATTTCTCACTACAGGCTGTCCCAAGCGCTTCCCCCAAAATTTTATCCATTTCCCGGGAAACACTTTCGTACCAAAACGGAAAAACCATTCCCCCAACCAGATCTCCCCAACTCCAAACCAACAATACCCCAGCTCTCCCAAAATGGCGTGCAACTCTCCCGGGAAAAAATTTACCCCACTGATCGGTTTAAAAACCATAAAGCTTACTGCCTTCTTGAACTCCAGCTCCCCCTTTCCTTCCCATCCCCCTCCCCCCTGGGGCCAAGCAATGACATCAGTCGCCTCTGTCTACGTCTCCCGTATTTTTTTACCCAAGTCCCAAAATGGGTTGGGGGCCCCTTTTCCTTTATTCCTCCCCTTCCTCCCCCTTCCTTTTTTCCCGGTTTTTCCCTTTCCCTACCTTTCTTCCCTTCCCCTCTTGCCCAAAACTCCGTCCTCGATTCGGTTTTGGGGTGGACCAGGGCTCGTCCGGAATTTTTCCAGGTTTTGTGCTATATAATAGAATGACCATGTTTTTGCCTTTTGATGTACCCGTTTTCATGATACAAAAGTCCCGGGCTGCGCTTTTTGATAAATGACCAGGTCTAGCCATATGATCAATGCCCCAGGTCTCGTTATATTTACAATGAACCAGGTCTTGGTATTGATAAAAGGCCCCGGGGCTGGTATATGAACAATGACCCCGGGCTTTCCATAATGATACAAAAGGAAGGGCTGTGCGGTAAAAAACCAGGGTACCTAATTTTGGGAAAAAAGGGGCCCGGGCTGCCTTTATGTTTGGGAGGGCTACTTTTTGTAAAATTTTTTTCCAGGTCTTCGGGGTTAAATTTTTTGGGGGGCTGTCTTATAATACAAAAGGCCCGGTTTAAAAAATTTTTTAATCCAAAAAGTCCCGGTCTGACTTTTTACAATGGAAGGGCTGGGATATGATGCAAACCGGTCCTTTCTTTTTCAATGACCAGGTTCCCAATGCAATGACCCGGTCTACTATAATTTAATTTACCACCCCGCTTTTAAAAGATACAATGTCCGGTCTGCTCAAAAGGGTTTCTTTAAGGTCCCGCACTTTTTTGACAATGACCAGGTCTTACTATTGGTACAAAAGAAGGGTCTTGCTTAAAGCAAGGGAAGCCCGGTCTGCCGTATTCAAAAACTAGGGCTATGCCATATGGCAAAACCAGGACTGCGCTAAGGGTTTCAATGACCGGGGCTGACCTATAATGTGGACCAGGTCTGTGCTATTGATCCCAAACCCGGTCTCAGAGAAATACAAAAAGAAATTTTAAATATAAAGTGACCAGGTTCCAGTTTTATGATACAATGACCAGGTCTGACTATAAATACAAAAAAGGGCTAAAATTTTATTTATACAATGACCAGGTCTATCTTTTGATACAAAAGACCAGGTTTTACTTTATAGGATTGGGAATGACCAGGTCGGGTTTTATACAAAAGACCAGGTCTGCGCCTTTGATACTGGGGGAGGTCTCGCTTTTATGATACAATGACCTTCCATGTTTTTAAGTACAAACCAAGCCAAATTTTGCGCTATATGTTACCCCAAAGACCAGGTCTGGGGCCCAAGTCAATGCCCCTGTTTTGGGTATATGATTCCCTGTCCAGGTTTTGGGTTATATGATACAATGACCCGGTTCGCCATATGATATAAACCCCGGGTCTGCGCTATAGTTTACCGGGTTGGGGCTTTTATGATACAATGACCGGTCTGTGCTTAGTACAAAAGACCAGGTTGCGCTTTTATGATACAATGTCCCGGGCCCGCCTTTAAAGATACAATGACCAGGTCCCCTTTTTAGATAAAAAATGAATTTTGCGCCCTTTATACAATGTCCCGGTTCCCATGTGACAATGACCAGGTCTCCTTTTTATGATACAATGGCCGGGGCTGGGTATATGATCCATGTCCCGGTTTCCGAAAAGGGTGTTAAAATGAAGGGCTTTCCCTTTTTGATACCATGTCCCGGTCTGGGTATTAAAAAATGACTAGGTTTTGTGGGGGAAAAAAAGAATGTAAAATAACTTCCCATAAACTCGCCAGAATAACCGCTGGGCCCGTGGGGTTGTGGTTTCCAGGTGTGTGCTCACACACTGCTATAATACCCCGTCTCATCAAAATAATAACTCGGTGTGTGGTATATCACAACATTGGTTTATTTTTTACCAGCACGGGGGAAAATGAATTTAGTATGTTTATTCCTCTGTGGGAAACAACAAGAATTTATAACCACTGCAATTTCCCTTCACCACAACTCCCAAAACTACCATTTTCCCCCACTCCCCCACTATAAACCCCAACCATACCACCTTTTTTCCCCCCAACCTTTGGGGGTTAAAATTTTTTCCCCCCTCCTTTGGGCACCACCACCCCTACCACCTTTTTATTCCCAATTTTCCCAGCCCCAATCACAACTATTCAGGGCACAGGCATCCCCCAACCCTTTTAAATCATTTTTGCAAAATTTCCCCCCACAACCATTTGTGAAAGTGAAAAGGGAAACTATAGTATGTTTGGGCCCAGCTCAAATATTTTTAGACCTAGGTTCAAGATTTAAAAACCCAGGGTCAAATTAGGGGCTGGGCCCGTTAGGGGGGAAAGGGTCCAAAATTTTTAGACCCAGGTTCAAAGGATTTTAAACCTGGGGTTTAAATATGTTGGGCCCAGGTCCAAATTGGACCCAGCTCAAGTATGTTGGGGGAAACCAAAGTTTTAGACCCAAAGGGTCAAGTATAACCCCGGTTCCCGATTTAGACCCAGAGGCCTTTTTATAGGGCCCCGGCTCCGATGTTACACCAGGTTTCCCCAAATATATTTAGATCTAGACTGAAATTTTGTTGGGGCCTGAAGGATATATGTCAGACCCAGGCTATAAAAATTTAGACCCAAAAATTATTATGACAATCCAAACTGATTTTTATGAACGAACCTCAAAACCTTGTCAATGTATGCCACATTTCTGACATAACTTTAACTCCACTGAACTTTGAGAAAACCATTGACAACATGCCCATGCACTCTGATCCCGGGCCCAGACTCATGGAGCACCGTCTTTGTCAAGAACTGCAAGATACCGCTTTTGCGTGCCTGAAGAATGCTACATCTGGACACGTGTCATCCCACAGTTGCTAAGAACAACTGATGTAGCCTCCATTAAGATAACATAGCGTAGACAGGTATGTTTATGGAACAACTTGTATTGAGAACGGATTGACTGATATATATGACATGCTGAATAGGAAAAACATGCGATTTTGGCTTAAATAGCAAAGCTCTTCTTGCCGAATAAGGCAAGCGAATATTTGTGTATGCAGTAACTTCGTATAAATCATTTAGAACCTAACGAAAAAAAAAATAATTTCATTGTGTTTGATTGTTATTAAATTACTGTAAACTTATCTAATAAATGTTTAGTTGGATTACGCTAAATTAAATTGCGCTTGTTATAATAAGGTGACGAAAGTTTTCTAAAGTTCTTTTGGTGCAAAATTATTAATATTTACATTAACATAAATGAGAAATATATATTTAAATGTGTAAGAGAAAATTTTAGAAACGACTTAATTTTAAATGAGTGCTTCCTAATTGACCAGTTTTACCTATTCGGCATGATATATATATATATATATATATATATATATATATATATATATATATATATATATATATATATATATATATATATATATATATATATATTAACAAGTCGGCCGTCTCCCACTGAGGCAGGGTGGTCCAAAAAGAAACAAAATCCCCAAAAAGAAAATACTTTCATCATTCAACACTTTCACTTCACTCACACATAATCACTGTTTTTGCAAAAGTGCTCAGAAACACAACAGTTTAGAAGCATATACGTATAAAGATACACAACATATCTCTCCAAACTGCTAATATCCCGAACCCCTCCTTTAGAGTGCAGGCAATGTACTTCCCATTTCCAGGACTCAAGTCCGGCTATATAAAAATAACCGGTTTCCCTGAATCGCTTCACTAAATATTACCCTGCTCACACTCCAACAGATCGTCAGGTCCCAAATTCCATTCGTCTCCATTCACTCCTATCGAACACGCTCATGCACGCCTGCTGGAAGTCCAAGCCCCTCGCCCACAAAACCTCCTTTACCCCTTCTTTCCAACCTTTTCGAGGACGACCCCTACCCCGCCTTCCTTCCCCTACAGATTTATATGCTCTCCATGTCATTCTACTTTGATTCATTCTCTGTAAATGACCAAACCACCTCAACAACCCCTCTTCAGCCCTCTGAGTAATACTTTTATTAACTCCACACCTTCTCCTAATTTCCACACTCCGAATTTTTTGCATAATATTTACACCACACATTGCCCTTAGACAGGACATCTCCACTGCCTCCAACCATCTCCTCGCTGCTGCGTTCACAACCCAAGCTTCACACCCATATAAGTGGTGGTACTACTATACTTTCATACATTCCCTTCTTTGCCTCCATAGATAACGTTTTTTGTCTCCACATATACCTCAATGCACCACTCACCTTTTTTCCCTCATCAATTCTATGATTAACCTCATCCTTCATAAATCCATCCGCCGACACGTCAACTCCCAAGTATCTGAAAACATTCATTTCTTTCATACTCCTCCTCCCCAATTTCATATCCATTTTTTTTTATCTAAATCATTTGATACCCTCTTCACCTTACTCTTTTCTATGTTCACTTTCAACTTTCTACCTTTACACACACTCCCAAACTCATCTACTAACCATTGCAATTTTTCCTTAGAATCCCCCATAAGCACAGTATCATCAGCAAAAAGCAACTGTGTCAATTCCCATTTTGTATTTAATTACCCATAATTTAATCCCACCCCTCTCCTGAACACCCTAGCATTTACTTCTTTCACGACCCCATCTATAAATATATTAAACAACCATGGTGACATTACACATCCCTGTCTGAGACCTACTTTTACCGGGAAGTAGTCTCCCTCTCTTCTACACACCCTAACCTGAGCCTCACTATCATCATAAAAACTCTTTACAGTATTTAGTAACTTACCACCTATTCCATATACTTGCAACATCTGACACTCTATCATATGCCTTTTCTAAATCCATAAATGCAATAAAAACTTCCCTACCTTTATCTAAATACTGCTCACATATATGCTTCAATGTAAACACTTGATCTACCCATCCCCTACCCACTCTGAAACCTCCTTGCTCATCCGCAATCCTACATTCTGTCTTACCTCTATTTTTTTCAATTATAACCCTACCATACACTTTTCCTGGTATACTCAGTAAACTTATTCCTATATAATTTTTACAATCTCTTTTGTCCCCCTTCCCTTTATATAAAGGGACTATGCATGCTCTCTGATAATCCCTAGGTACCTTCCTCTCTTTCATACATTTATTAAACAAAAATACCAACCACACCAACACTATATCCTCCCCTGCTTTTAACATTTCTGTCATGATCCCATCAGTTCCATTGCTTTACAACCTTTCATTCTACGTAATGCCTCACGCACTTCCCCCACACTCACATCTTGTTCTTCTTCACTCCTAAAAGATGGTATACCTCCCTGGCCAGTGCATGAATATATATATATATATTAATTATTTATTTTAACACATCAGTCAAGCTAGGTTGGTAGGACTCTGTCCTGCCAGAGGCGAGCTTATAAAACTGTAACATTAACACCTCTCCTTCCGAGTGCAGACATTGTACTTCCCATCTCCAGGACTCAGGTCTGACCTGCCGTTTCCTTGTATCCTTTCATAAATGTTACCTTGCTCACACTCCAGCAGCACGTCAAGTTCTGGGTCTCTGAAAGAGGAATGTGGCCGCCCTGTGGTGGCAGCCCTCCGTATTTGTTGACCTTCTGTTTCTCTGAAACTGGCGGCTCCACCCTCTTCAGCTTCAGAGTATGGCAAGTAGGTGTCAGCTAATGTAGAGGCACAGGTGTAGTCCCATGCAATCTGTTTACCATCCTTCCAGGGTAGGATGGTAACTCCATCGGGATGCTTTGGACTTCAGTCAGACCTCAGTACTTGGGGTTCATGTTCAACTGGGAAACGGACTGTGGCGATACTTCTTTTGATGATGTCGTTGACTTCCTTATGTCTTGCGTATTTTCCTTCTGATGTATGACAGACAAGACCATGTAGTCTAAACAGATCAGGTGACTCACTGCTGCAAATGCACCTATGTTCGGTGAGTACTGGAGCAGCTAGGCGACGAGCAACACCGATCCGAATAGCCAATGGGTCGAGTAGAGTGCCCAAGGAGGAATTAGGACCGGCTAAAATGAAATCTCTGAGTGTAGTGTCTTCACCGCTATTTTATTGCGATATATAAACCGCTATAGGCATGCTTAGTGCTCAGGTCTTGAATGCACCAAAAAGCGCAACTGCTGAAAAATTTATTTTGTTTTCTGCTTTCACTATAAGTTATAATTTACAATTCGGTGGGTCACCATCTAGACAAGACCCGGGCTGGGACACTCCCGGCCAACCTACTACTACTAATTTACAATTCTTCACTGGAAACAGTATGTAATCAAACAGGATTGAGTGGAGGTTAATTATGCAGTTGTTGGGTCTTACAGAAGGAAAAGAATTTTTATATACCGTGTATCGATAATAAATGCTTTTTGTATGGCATTTGTTCATTACAGGGAATTCCATAAGGGTGTTGAAAGGTAAAAAAAAAATTCTTCCATTATTTACTTGATTAACTGGTGTTAGTAACATTGAATAATTTTGACTAATCGATGTTTTACATATTTATGTATAACACAAACCCTTTGACTGTCTTACTGACACACAGATACACACACACACACACACACACACACACGGCCATGACATCAGAAACTGCTACATCAGGCATAAACGAGGGGACTGTAGGGAACAAAGGAGTTAAACAGTACGCAGAGACCATATTAGACGAGGGGACTGTAGGGAACAAAGGAGTTAAACAGTACGCAGAGACCATATTAGACCACCGTGGAGCTCAGAAAAAAAGAGGAGCACACCAGGAGCAATCGAGAGGACTGTAGATTATGAAAGAGCTAAGCTTTACACAAAGTCCCTAACAAACCACAGTGGTGCCCAGAAAAAGCTGAGAAGGGAAAATGACAGACAACTGGGCACAGGGACAACAGATAGAGAAGCGATTGAAGAAGGGAAAGCTGCAATGGAGGCAACTAAATCGAATCAGGAGATACAAAGGGAATTGCAGTGGGAGAATGAAAAAGAAAGGTCAGTCTTTCTTTATTGGATCCAGAAAGTTTAAGGGAAAACTTACGATGCAAGAAGACAAAGGAAGAAAAAAGCGATTGAAAATCTGAAAGCAATAGGAGAGGACGACATGACCCAGCTGACGAATTTTCTGAGAATGGGGTGGGGGGGGGGGGGGGGTTGCAAGATGAATAAACCAGCAAACGTTATTTTAAAGCCAGAATCAGCTCGAAACAGGACTGTGGGGTTTTGCGTACAAACAAGCAAAGTCGTATAAGTGAACTGTCCAGAATGTTCTTGGAGCCGACGATGCAACTGCAACCACACATGGGGTGTGAATAAGATTAGTTGTAAGTACAATTTCCCCGACGGGGTGTTATTCAGCATATCTCAGAAACTGATTGTTGAAGTTTTACGTACTGGTTTGGGCTCAAAAGCCCACGGGTCACCGGGTATGGTACCATCAAATAAGACATGAATTAGATATCCACTGCGCAGCCGACCTAACCAATATCACATTTATCAGACATACCTGAGTATTTGTAGCTGACCCATAAATACACCCGGATATCCGTTGTCTTGATTGAAGCAGGCGTGTTCTTTAAAGAATGTGGCACTGTCTTCCACTCTGTCTGGAAATTCGCAACACTCGCTGTTTAAGCACTGTTCATTAAGATTTATCTACTGTTCACAGTCATATCACTAAAGTTGACCACACTTCTCAGTATCTGCTGTGTCCATTGAGATTCTTTTATTAACAAAATGCACAGATCAGTGTTTGTTCATTATCCTGGCATTGTTTCCCCTGGCTGGGTTGAAAGTAATCTGAAGTTTCCACAGTGCCCTGTGCCCTACTTCCTAACATGCAAAAGAAGTGCCGACAAAGTATATATCTCCTGCTTGGCAAACTTCCACCATGAAGCAATGCAGAATGCTCGATTCCCACTATCTGGGAACAGTCATGAATGTACACCTTTAACATGTCAATAAAGTGGGAGCAGGATTTTCCTTAATTGTCCTACTAAAGTAAGAGATTGATTGTCTCTCATTAACTACACTATTTGCAACACTGGTCTCTTACAAAGACGTGGTATGACCTGTGACTGGATCACGCTGGTTAAGCATCTGCTTGTAATTTCTAGATGCGGAAGTAAACAAGATGCTTGCCCCTTCTGAGAGGGCTGGGCCCCTCAGGTCTGAAAAGGGCTGAAGGGGACTGATACCCCCCTCCTGGAGAAACTTTCTCCACAAGGATCCTACAGGAGGAAGCAGGACTAAGGGACATATCAGATTACCAGAGGGTGTACCTCGACTGTGACAGAACACAAAAAGAAAGACAGAAACTGAAAGAGAGGGTACAAAGTTGAAAGGAAAGATGGGCAAAGAGGGAGACGAGCAGAATAACCCAGACTCAGAAAGAATGAATATAACCTCTCAGCCACCTAAAGAAAGCCCTCAACCATGAGAACCCCAATGCAACCAAACAATCTAACCCAAAACCCACATTCTGTACCGACTGCCCCCTCATCACAAACTCCACCTTCACAGTAACCCCGCATAGTTCCTAGTCTGGTCTCCCACTTCCCCTACTCCAACGTACCCCCTAGAACACAGTTTTAAAAGAGAATTTGAAGGTTTGGTATATAAATGCAGATGGAATAACAAATATGAGGAGTGGCACTCACAGAAACGAAACTCACCAGGATAACAGATGCAATCTTTCCACCCAGATATCAGATCCTGAAGAAAAATATAGGGAGCAGAGGGGAAACAGGAGTTGTGCTGCTCATTAAAAACCGGTGGGGATTTGAGGAAATAGAAGGAATGGGGAGAATTGGCAAAATAAACAACATAGTAGGAACAATTCAGTCTGGGGGCCCTAAGGTGGCAATTGGAGTGTTGTACAACCTGCCACAGAACTGCACGAAGCCAAGAGAGAATACAAAGAAAGCAGCAGAGCAATGGTGGACACACTAGCTAAGGTGGCCAAAAGAGCTCACATGAGTAGAGCAAAGTTACTAGTTATGGGTGATTTCAATCACAAGGAGAGTGACTGGAAGAACCTGGAGCCACATGAAGGTCCCAATACATAGAGAGCAAAGATGATGGATGTGGTACTGGAAAACCTCATGCATCAACATGTTAGGGACACTACCAGAATGAGAAGTGAGGATGAACAAGCAAGACTGTAATTAGTATTCACCCTGAGTATCTCAGACAACGAGGACATCACATATGAAAGGCCCCTCGGAGCTAGTGATCACGTGGTTCTGAGCTTTGAATACCTATTTGGGTTACAAGTAGAGAAGGTAGCAGGAATAGGATTGAAGAAGCCAAACTACAAAATGAGAGATTACACAAGCATGAGGAATTTCCTGCAAGAGGTTCATTGGGAAAGAGAATTGGAAGGAAAATCAGTAGACGAAATGGGCTATATGACAACAAAATGCAAGGAAGCAGTGGAGAGGTTTGTTTCCAAAGGCAACATAAATAATGGAAAGACATGAACGAGTCCTTGGTTCACCCAAAAGTGTAGGGACGCAAGAACTAAGTGTGCTAGAAATTAAAAAAAGGACAGAAGAAGAAAAAGGTCCCAGGGAAGTAGAGAGATTAGCCGAGGAGCCAGAAACGAAAATTCACAGATATGCACAAATAACCCGCACATAGAAGAAAGGAGCTTACGACGACGTTTCGGTCCGACTTGAACCATTTACAAAGTAACACTAACGAGAAGTTTTGCAGGACAGGTATATATAGGCAGGAAGAGGTAGTGGTAGTGGTAGTAGTAGTTGTATTATTAACCATACCCCCGGCCGGGATTGAACCCGCGGTCATGGTTTGTTTGCAATCGTGTCATTACGATTTCTTGAGTCTAGTTGTATTATTATTATTATTATTATTATTATTATTATTATTATTATTATTATAATTATTATTATTATTATTATTATTATTAGTAGTAGTAGTAGTAGTAGTAGTAATAGTGGTAGTAGTGGCGGAGATGGAAGGAAGTAGTAATGGGGAAGTAAGGAGGAGGAGCCAGCCAAATACAAAGAAAGGGGAGCACTGCAAGGGAGCTAGGTGCCCACATAGGGAGAGCAAGAACACATAGGTGGGGGGAAGGGAAATAATGAAATGAATAATGAAGAAACAGAAACACAAGACAGAAGAAAGAAAGACAACCCAGAAGAGAAAAAAAGAAAGAGGAAAGGGAAAGAGGGAGAAGAAGAAAAAAGGAGGAATCAGGTTAAGTCATGGGTGTTCTGAAGTTTGGAGCATTTTACAATGTAGTAGGAGAGGAAGGCATCTACAGAGACGAAGCCAGGACTAAGATTCATACAAAGAAAGTTGTGTATTAGGGAGGATTCAACCAGACGACGACTGTTAAAGTTGGAAGTAGGGAAGACAGTTTTAGCAGAAGACCAGTCAGTAGGATGGCTATGATCTCTGACGTGACAGAAAAGAGCATTGTTAGTGTCGGCAAGCCAAACACTATTTTTGTGCTCCCTAAGTCTGTCAAAAAGAGATTGGCCAGTTTCTCCAAAGTATTGAAGAGGACAGGAGGAGCAAGAAATAGAGTAGACCCCAGGAACATCTGTAGAGGGAGGAGA
This sequence comes from Cherax quadricarinatus, assembly GCF_038502225.1. Classification (NCBI taxonomy): domain Eukaryota; kingdom Metazoa; phylum Arthropoda; class Malacostraca; order Decapoda; family Parastacidae; genus Cherax; species Cherax quadricarinatus. The sequence goes on along the minus strand of NC_091299.1, from coordinate 50,290,285 downwards.
GGTATGAACGAGATTAGTGCGAGGAGTGCTAGTCTGGCGGAAAGTAAGCTCGATGTGTAAGGAACGGAGAGAATTGTTGAGATTAGAAAGACCGGAAATGTAGGGAAGGCAGAGGACAGAAGAGTTCCCAGGAGTAGAGAGTTTGGGAGAGAGACAGGAAGTTCCAGAGATGGGACACAGAAACAAGGGGCCACAATTGGTAATTGACGACTCAGATGAGTTATAGGGATATCAGGAAGTAATTATTCAGTCATAGATTTGTCAGGAAGTGTAATCATCTGGAAAGTGAAGTAGTGGAGGCAGGAACCATACATACCTTTAAGACGAAGTTTAATAAAGCTCATGGAGCAGAGAGAGGGAGGGAGAGGATCAAGTAGCGATCAGTGAAGAGATGGGAACAGGAGCTATGACTCGACCCATGCAAGCACAAATAGGTGAGTGCACACTGGAGCTGCGAATCGACCCTAGCAATCAACAATAGGTGATTACATACTAAGGATGGCAAAAAAAATAGTCCCGGAGCTAAATGGATATATGCTATGATAAAAGGATAAGGTAACTGAACCTGGTGACATTGACAGACAGGATAAAGACGTACAAAATATTGAGAGGTATTGACGAGGTGAAAGAGGAGAAAATGTTTCGTTATTGGGAAATCAGAAGAGGGCACAGCTGGAAGTTGAAAATTCTGAGGGGTCATAAGGATGTTAGGAAGTATTTCGTCAGACTTAGAGTTGTCAGGTAGTAAATAAATATGGAGAGTGAAGTGGTAGTTGTAGGATTCATACATAACTTTAAGGAGAGGTACGATATCGCTCTTGAAGCCAGTAGAAAACGGATATAGTAGCGACCAGTGAAGAAAAGGGGCCAGGAGCTCTGAATTGACCCCTGCAACCACATATACGTAGATGAGTACATGTAGGTGAGCCTATACACACACACACACACACACACACACACACAAATACACTGGCCGCAGGCCTGGACCAGCAACTGACTTCTCGAGTTCAACCCCACTAGGTGTAAAGTCATGAAGTCTGAGGAAGGGCAAAGACGACTGCAGACCGAGTAGTCTAGGGGGGAGGCAGGGACTGCAAACCTCACTCAAGAAAAAAGATCATGGGGTGAGTATAACACCAGACACATCTCCTGAGGCGCACACCAACCAAATAACTGCTGCAGCATATGGGCGTCTAGCAAATCTACGAACAGCATTCCGACATCTTAATAAGGAGTCGTTCAGGACCCTGTACACCGTGTACGTTAGGCCTATATTGGAGTATGCGGCTCCAGTTTGGAACCCACACCTAGCCAAGCACGTAAGGAAACTAGAGAAAGTGCAGAAGTCCAAAAGTGGGAAATCAACATGACGAAGCTGGAGGACAGGAGAGATAGGGGGGATATGATAACGACATATAAAACACTGAAAGGAATCGACAAGGTGGACGGAGGCAGGATGTTCCAGAGATGGGACACAGCAACAAGGGGTCACAGTTGGAAGTTGAAGACTCAGATGAATCACAGGGATGTTAGGAAGTATTTTTTCAATCGCAGAGTTGTCAGAAAGTGGAATAGTCACTCTCACCCATAATCCTTATCCCTTCAAGCACAAGATTTCCTAAAACCTCCTCAATTCCCATTCCCCATTTCCTGTTACTTCCTTTCTTATCCCCATGACTCAATGGATAAGGGCCAGATAACCAAGACACCAAAAACAAACTACGGTAAGAGATATGGAACTGAAATAATGGTGCATAAATGAAAATGAATTAGAAAATAAGTGTGACATGGTGGTGGGTAGGCGCCTCTAACCAGGAGTGTAAACACGGAGGTCGCAGAGCACGGAGCGGCTCTCAGCTCTCTCCCCATACTGCTACACCTGTCATTAAGTTAACACTATCTCGTGTTGGAAGAAAACACCCAGGAAAGATTCCGGCTTCATGAGGAGGTACAGCTTTTAAGGAATTCAGGCAAATTATGTGTACTTTAAGCTGAGCCAGAGGGAACGAGGTTCGCACTTCCAAGAATTCCCTCAAACTGTGTCAAGCGTACGAGCCCATCAAGATTAAGCCACGGCCTGTGTTAGTGAACTATAAATAGTTTGACTAATAATCATTTTACTATTTTAATTTTCGTATGATATGCCTAAAAGTTAAACTTACAAATAATACGCTTTTTTTTCTAGGTATGAATAAGCTACGCTACATTAGGTAAAGATAGACTAGATTATATAAATCCCTTAATTTTTTTTTAATCATTTTAAAGAAAATTGAAGAAGCGGCCGCGATGCATCTGTCAACAACGTGGCCCAGAATAAGTAAAAAAATAATCAAATATATAGAATTAAGACTCGTAATGTGTCAATAGATTGCTATTCTCACATTTATGTGACCAGGTTGTGATTTCATTATGTTATGTGACAATGGGCTGTATGAGAACAATTTAGAAGTGACCATGAAAAGTACCTAAGGAGAACTTGTAACAGGTTAGAGATAAACATGATGCGGGTCTAATGGCAATACGAGGCGACTCGGATAACATATGGAAAATGCTGAATTTAAAATTTCTGAGCAAATTGTATTAGACAAATTAGGTTAAAACCAAGCAGCAGGAACTAGTGAAGTATCCCCCAGAGAGCGTGACTACCCAGAGTACACCTGGGTTGTAATTCAGTTTGTTCATGGTGTTTTCCAGATTCCCTGGCTAGAAAAATCAATGAATAACATATATTCTGTCTACTACTGAGATAAATGTAGGTGTTTTCATGTAATATGAAGATACTGATTCCAAATTTGAAGTCGAATGTGAGCTAACACATCAGTATATTAATTGTAATTATATAATTTAAGAGTTAGCTCATCTGTAATTCATGTGCCATCAAAATTTACATCACATGTAATACATAATAAATCATTAAAATTTTATTTCCTGTTACAAAGTAAGTGCTAAAGAATTCTTCATGGATATTAAACAACATATTCCTACTCGAAGCAAAAATCGTTAAAAAATGTTTTCAGCATTTGGCTTTAAGCGTATGACTAACAATGGTATCTCTCTGAAAAAAACAACAGTGGTCTTTCATCATGTTGGTAATGAAACTCTTCTGAGAGTGTACTTTTAAAGTACAGATATCCTGATGAAACCTTTCGCCATGTTCATCATAAACTACACCAAGTGTGAATGCAAGTATGTCCAGGTGTGAAAGAAGGAAGTGTATTTCCAGGGGCATTCGACAACCCAGTGTTCTGTCGACTTCTATCATGCTCCGCGCTAGCTCAGAATAATTGTCTGCACTGTTCCTTCCCAGGACGTTCTAAGAAGGCTGGGTAGGATAACAGTTAACGTTTTTATAGCCTAGCAAATACTCGACATCAGTTAAAACTCTTCCAAATTTTATCGTAAGGTTAATAAATCCTGCACTTTCACAATCCATTGTTACAAAATGCGACATCTATAAAGTATAGACATCTCCAGAGAATACTAGGTCAACCTATTAATCTCCTCTAGCATCAAACCTGTTCCTGGTTTTGTAACAGTTTGTCAGAGAATATTGTAGTCCAGTTATCCCGTTAATTATGTAGGTTCTCAATAGTGCTTTTGTAGTGCACCTGGATGAATACAAACTAAGCCAATAAAAGTTGAGATTTTTAATAACAAATGTGTCTAAGTGGTAATAATTACAGTTATTATAGTTGGTATAAATAAGAAGATAAGCTCCTACACAACTCTTGGAGTATATCTTGGTACACTTTAAATATCATACTTGTCTTGTACATATAATCATATGGTGCTAAGGGCAGATTTAATAACTGCACTACTCCTAAGTACCATCTGGTACGTTGCTATGATGAGATGTATGCAGGTACAAGAATAATATAAATATGTGTTTTTGTTTATGTGATCGGTAATACTCGGTGTGACTCAGCAAGACTCGACTTAGAATAACACTAACAACAACAACCAGTCCTTAAATAATCTAACTTCTCAACCGTCAAGGTAATCAAACAGATTGCTTGAACAGTATGATGACACATTCTCCAAACAACAAAAATGCTCGAAGCAGCAGAGAACAGCACAGCGTCAGGAAAGGAATCAAGGAAACCAAAAATGAAACTAACTGTGGACGTTGAAGAGATCCTACACAAAAGGCATAAAACTCCCATATTACTGAAACTGAGTTCTGCAATTCCAGTTTCCCTGACTTCAACATAGCATAGATGCCAGAACAAATGCTGGTCAAGAGTTGAACATGGGACCAGAGATATAATTTCCACGACACATATCCTCTGGAAACGTCACAGAGTTATGAGATGTATGTCCTGGTTCACCAATGGCAACATACTCTACTAAAAACTGAGACTAAATGGCACCAAATAACAGAGCAGGGACATGAGATGTGTTTCCTTCATCAGAGAGAGCGAGGCAGGTCCAGCAGCGACAACGTCAGGTGTGTCATGTGAATTGTACCAGCATCAGCCTGGCATCAACTGTTAAACAAGCGAGGAGGTAGTTGCAAGTGCTGGCAGCTAATCAAAATTCTCCAACAACGAGCACAATGAGAGGTGTAGTTGTTGCATCCTACCAAACTTACTTAAGCTAATATAATAAGTCAAATAATAATATAAAACATGAAATTTTCAGTTTAGCTATTAATGAAAATATCAGCAATATAAAATTATATGAAAATGCAATTTATATTAATATTGATTATGCCCTTTTCATAGGTCACATCATTAATTAAGGGGGAGTAAAGGAATCTCGTCGTTTGAATCCATATCTATCACAGGCAACAGAATGTTCGAAGACTGTCCTGAGAGTCGACCACGAGAAACGGCTTGCATCATACCTGACCATTGAAGCCTTGGTGCGTGATTAGGACATAACTTTCCATAGCACATCAAATTTACATGTTGGATCTATGAAGCTGAGGCATTGTAATGTATCATAGAGCAATGATGGGTTATAATTGATTGACGACTTGCAGCAGCAGTGTATATTGATTTTCCCAGCAGCTGTCACATCATCGAGTGTCACAGAAAGCGTAATTGTCGCAGTGACGCCCAAGTCACGGAATGCACCACAGCCATCTAGTGTGACGATGTTGTGGTCTTCACTATCAGAAACAAGCTGAAGATATGTGCAGATGTGATGCCAGGAATATCAATGCCCTGACTTCTAGCTCCAGAGCGTTAGAACTTTTGGCATCTAGAATACGATGAATTGAATCTTAGAGTGAACAGAACATCAATGATAAATTTAGATCAGAGGAAATGATGCAGTTGTTCTGCGAGACTAATTTTAAGTGGCGAGAGTAGGTCTGGGAGCTTGTTAAGCCCCAGCCTATGGATGGGATCTTCACTTGATTCTCTTTTCACTGATTATTCTTAGGAACAGGCTCAAGAACTTGGGGTACAAACTCACTATTTTGTTCCATGGAACAAAAGCTCTTGCAACACTGATAACTATCAGCACATGGCTCACTGAACTTAATGTGACTCCTGATGAATTCTGCTGTTGTTGTTACTAGTCTTAGTTTCACTTTCTCAGCATCTGACAGTTTAAGAGTTTCATAAAATTCGCATAGAATATTCGATGCTTACATTTATGTTACTACAATGGCCTTGTTGCTTACTGTAAAAATTAGTCTTTTCCAATGTTGCCTTCAAGTTTAGTCATCATTATTTTGAAATTTTTAACATTCTTTTCACAGTACTCCTTTATTTTCTGTACCTGGTCGCTAATGGATAGCTGCTCGTTATCATTCTCTTGAAGCTCTTCAACAACCCTTTCATAATCGCCTTTTAATCAAGATACATCAACCTACCTGGCTCGAGAACTTGATATTAGCGCTGCTAACCTGGTGGTAGATTGTATCTGCTTGGAAATCTCGTGCAAATTCTCTCCTACTTTGAAAAGTCTGAGCTGAACTGTCTACAGGATTCCCTCACACAATAGTGGATAGGAAGTTATTAGTTCAGAATGGGTACACATCACAGCCTCTCTTCTTCCCGAAAACGTAGCAGGTTGTCCATAGACTAAGCAGTGTTCGCGGAATTGAAATTTTGCTTCAGTGGATCGAAGGGAAAGATGGCGTTTCACTATTTCTTCTCAGAGCTCGTTTAATAGAATTCTTGTCTCAAAATTGAAGCATCATTGTACACAGATTAGCCTGCTGATACAACATCTTTTTCATGTAGTAACAAATGTATCGTGACCGTTGTCCAGTGGTTCACTGCAGATCACGCATACGTCCGCGTTAACACCAGAAGAAAAAAAAATTGTGAATAAAAAATAATTATAAACAAAATGCAGCATTGTCCCTGTTGTAATTAGTCTGTGAAAGTTCACTGTAATAGCTATATTACAGTGATAGCGTAATACAGTGATAACGTCTCCACTTTAGAATCGTGAAGTCTTGGAGTTTATATTGTTCCATGGATTTACAATTAATATATGAAAGGCAAAACAGGATCATAGATATAACTTGATGGGATAACAACAGAGTTACAGATTTTGCCCGACGGCCCCCTTAACCTGTTAACCTTAATGAAGGAAATAAGTGTCAGCCAACACACCGGATATTTGTAAATTATATAACGTTCCACCACATTTATTTCTCTCTACCTCTTGCATGTTGTTCATCCAGGGCCACCAACCTACTTATAACACCAAACAAATTCTCTTGCAATTTGATGCAACACCAACCACAGACTGACTGGACTAAAGTGCAGACTTTTGGTGAAAAGTGCCTAATAGATTTCAGTAAAAAAATAATGGTTTTTATCCAACAATTACAAAAAGACTGAAGATGAGTGCAAGGTAACGGAGTGGAGGATACATAGGTATTGTTGATACCAGGAGAGACAGATGTATGTGTAATGAAACGGAAGTAACAGTAGGGAAGGGGGAAAGGAGAGAGCGTATGGAAAAAGGCACAATGGTAGGAGAAAAATGATGAAGTTAGGGTAAAAGAGGTGAGGGTACAAATAATGATGTGAAGGATAGTGAAAAGGGAATGACGGTAGGGTCAAAGGAATGAGGGTACAGAAAAAAGAAATGATGGTAGGGCGAAAATGGGTAGTATTAGGGAAAACAAGTGGTAAAGTAACGGAAAATGGATGAGGGTAGGAGAAAGAGGATGAGGGTAAGGCATCACGTGTGAGACCAGGAAAATGAGATTAGGTTAGGGAACAGTGGGTGAGGATAAGGAAAAGGAGAGAGGATAAGAAAAGAAGAGAAAAGGAGAGTAAGAACTGGGAATAGAAAAATGGTTAACGGCAAAAAAAGGGAAAAGAGACGGCAAATAGATATAAGGGTAAGGCGAAATGGTTAGGGTGGAAGAGTAGTGAGGGGAGGGGGAAAGGAGTGACATTTTAAAAAGAGAGATTAGGGTAAGGTAAAAAAAAAGTGAGAGTAAGGGCAAACGGGTAACGGTAGGAAAAAAGAGAAAAACTACAATAGAAAAGGAGAG